>NC_139073.1:931675-1201865 GCF_965140915.1 Aythya marila | reverse complement strand
ATCCCCCCTTAGCCCCCCAAACCCCCTTAAAAGACCCCAAAATGCCCCAAATCTCCCCAAATTCCACCTTAAACTACCCTAAAAAGTCCCAAGTCCCCCCAAAATCCCATTAAACTGCCCCAAAATGCTCCAAATCCCCTGAAATTCACCCTGAACCCCCCCCGAAAATGCCCCAAATCCCCCAAATCCCATTAAACCCCCCCCAAAATGCCCCAAATTCCCCCCAACCCCCCCAAAAAAATGCCCCAAATCCCCTCAAATTCACCCTGAACCCCCCGAAAATCCCATTAAACCCCCCCAAAAATCCCCCAAATTCCCCCCCAACCCCTCCGACTCCCCGTTTTGCCCAAAATTGCCTTTTTTCGCCCCGTTTTATCAGGGCCCTGGAGCAGGAAATCGGCTTCGATTTCGGCCCCCAGGGGGAGTTCTGGTACCTCTACAGCCAGTGCTACGAGATGGGCACCAACGAGTGAGCGGGGGGGGCTCCGGGGGGGGTGGGGGCACCGGGGGGGGTGGGGGGCACCGGGGGGGGGCACTTGGGGGCGTGGGGGGGGCTGGGTGGGGGGCTGGGGCTGGGGTATGGGGGTAGTGGGGGGGGTCTTGGGGGGTCTTTGGGGGATGGGGATGGGGGTAGTGGGGGGGGACATCGGGTTTTAGGGCCGGGGGGGGCACGGGGGGGGTACCAGGGGGTGGGGGGCACCGGGGGGGGTGCTTGGGGGCCTGGGGGGGGGAATGGGGGGGTTGGGGCTGGGTATGGGGGGTCTTGGGGGGTCTTGGGGGGATGGGGATGGGGGTAGTGGGGGGGACATCGGGTTTTAGGGCCGGGGGGGGCACGGGGGTGGGCATTGGGGGAGGGGGAGCATCGGGGGGGGCACTGAGGGGGTGGGGGGCACCGGGGGGGGCACTTGGGGGAGTTGGGGGGGGCTTGGGGGGGTTGGGGCTGGGTTTGGGGGTCTTGGGGGGTCTTTGGGGGATGGGGATGGGGGTAGTGGGGGGGGGCATCGTGTTTTAGGGCCGGGGGGGCACGGGGGGGTCACACTTTTGGGGGGGGCAATTTGGGGTGGGGCTGGGGCTGGGTATGGTGGGACTGGGGGGGGTCTTGGGGGGCAGTGTATGGGGCTATGGGGGGGTGGGGTGGGTATGGGGACCCGGAGGGGGGGGTCCGGGGGTGTCACTGGGACCCCCCCCTCATTTTTCTGCCCCCCCCCCCAGGTACATTTACCGCCTGTGCCCCTTCAAGCGCGTCTCCCAGAAACCCAAACACGGCGGCGCCGAGACCAACCTGGGGTCAGGACCCCCCCCAAAACCCCGGGGGTGAGGTGGGGGGGGTTGTGGCTGTGCCCCCCCCATTAAAACACCCCCCCCCCCGTGTTTGTGTGTCCCCCCCCCACGCAGGACCTGGGGCTCCTGGGCTGGCCCCGAGCACGACCGCTTCAGCGCCATGAAGTACGAGCACGGCACCGGCTGCTGGCAGGGCCCCAACCGCTCCACCACTGTGAGACCCCCCCCCCAAAAAATCCCCCCCCGAGTCCCCAAAAGCCCCCAAACCTCCCCTGTGTCCCCAACCCCCCCCCAAGCCTCCTCTGTGTCCCTAACCCCCCCCCAAGTCCCCAAAACCTCCCCTCGGTGCCCCCAAAACCCCCCCGAGCCCCCCCCCCCGTGTCCCCAAACCCCCCCCCCGAGCTCCCCCCGTGTTCCTAAACCCCCCCCCCCGTGTCCCCAAACCCCCCCCAAACCTCCCCCGAGCCCCCCCCGTGTCCCTAACCCCCCCCCCCCCAAGTCCCCAAAACCCCCCTCAGCCCCCCCCCGGAACTTCCCCTGAGTCCCCCAACCCCCCCCCCCGAGCCCCCCCCCAAGTCCTCAAAACCCCCCCTCGGTGCCCCAACCGCCCCCCATGTCCCCAAATCCCCCCCCCTGGGAAAGGGGTGTCACCTTCCCGGGGGGGGGGTCTCCCCTTACCCCAGGGGCTGTCCCCTTTCCCGGGGGGGGGGGTGTCCCCTTATAATGGGGGGGTCCCTTTCCCGGGGGGGGTGTCCCCTCCCCATGGGGGCATCCCTTTTCCGGGGGGGCATCCCCTTTTCCAGGGGGTGTCCCTTCCCAGGGGGGTGTCCCCTTATCATGGGGGTCTCCCCTTCCCATGGGGTATCCCCTTTCCTGGGGGGGTGTCCCTTTATCATGGGGGTCTCCCCTTATCATGGGGGTGTCCCCTTACCCCGGGGGTGTCCCCTTTGCCCCCCCCCCCCCAGGTGAAGCCTGTCGTGCGGGACGGAGACGGCGGTGACGGCCACGACGGAGCCGAGCCGCTGCGAGTACCTGATGGAGCTCGTCACCCCCGCCGCCTGCCGCCAGCCCCCCCCCCACGAGGAGCACGACGAGCTCTGACCCCCGGTACTGCCCCGGGGGGGGGGGCAATTAGGGGCCGGGGGGGGGGGCAATTAGGGGCTGGGGGGCAATTAGGGGCCGGGGGAGGTGGTTAATGCACTGGGGAGGGAGAAATTACTGCCCTTGGGGGGGGGGGAATTAGTGCCCCTGGGGGCAATTGGTGCCTGGGGGGGACGGTTAGTGCCCTGGGGGGGTAGTTAATGCCCTGGGGGGGGCAATTAGGGGCAAAGGGGGGCAATTAGGGGCTGGGGGAGCAATTAAATGCTGGGGGGGGGCAATTGGTGCCCTGGGGGGGGGGCAGTTAATTGCTTGGGGGTAGAGCAGTTAGTGCCCCGGGGGGGCAATTAATGCCCTGGGGGGGGCAATTGGTGCCCATGGGGGGCAGTTGGTGTTGGGGGGGGGCAATTCCCATGTCTACCCCCTTTTTGTTGCCCCCCTCAGTTTTTTTGGGGGGGGTCTTTAGGCACTTTTGACCTTATTCCCCCCCCCCCAGGAGCTGTGCAGCCTTCACGGGACCGCGACCCCCCCCAAGCCCCCCCTTTTTTTTGGGGGGGGGGGGGGGGGCTTGAGGGGGAGGGGGGGAGGGGGAGAACAACGCTGCCAACTGAGCCGGGGGGGCCGCGGGCAATAAAGAACGGTTCCTCCCCCCCCCCCCCCCGTGTCAGCGCCTCGCTGGGGTCCCCGGTATTTTTTTGGGGGGGGGGGGGGGGGGAGCGCCGTGATCCCAGCCCTGCTGCGAACTACAACTCCCAGCAGCCCCTGGGGCCCAAGATGGCCGACCAGAGGGGGGAATGGCGGGGAACTACAGCTCCCAGCAGTCCCCGGGGCCCAAAATGGCTGCTCGGAGGCGGGAGGCTGGCGAACTACAGCTCCCAGCATGCCGTGGTGCAGCGCATGCGCAGATCACCCCCTGCCCCTCCCTGAGACCCCCCCACACACACCCAGCACTGCTGGAAAAAGGCCAAAAACTTCCAAAATAAAATTTAAGAACAAAACAAAAACGAGAACACAACCCCAAAGCTGCTGCGGTGCAGCAGGGCCGCGGCCAAGCGGGGACCCCTTGCTCCCCTCACGCCCCAAAATGGGGGCTCCAAAGGGGGTGGGGATCCCAAATGGGGGCACCCAAAATGGCGGCTCCGAAGTGGGACCCCCAAAAAATGAGGGCTCCCCAGTGGGGGGGGGGTGGGGGGGGGGGGGCGGCTCCAAAATGGAGGTGCCTTTAGTGGGGGCTCCAAAATGGGGGCTTCCAAATGGTGCCACACAAACTGGGGGCTCCAAAATGGGGGCCCCACAAAATGAAGGCTCCAAATCAGGGCTCCAAAATGGGACCCCCCCAAAAAATGAGGGCTCCCAAATGGGGCCACACAAAATGGGGGCTCCAAAAGGGGATCTCCAAAATGGGGGCACCAAAATGGCAGCTCCCAAATGGGGCCCCACAAACTGGGAGCTCCAATGTGGGGCCACACAAACTGGGGGCTCCCCAAAAGGCGTCTTCAAAATGGGGGTGCCCAGAAGGGCGGCTCCAAAAGGGGGCTCCAAAGTGGGGCCACACAAAATGGGGGCACCAAAACGGCAGCTCCCAAATGGGGCCGCGCAAAATGGGGGCTCCAAAAGGGGATCGCCAAAATGGGGGCACCAAAATGGCAGCTCCCAAATGGGGCCCCACAAACTGGGGGCTCCCAAATGGTGCCACACAAACTGGAGGCTCCCCCCGCGGCCTCCCCAGCACCGCTGCCGAGGGCAAGGCCCCGCCGCTCCCCGCGGCCTCCTGCTGCCAGTCCCCGGCGGGCGCCGGTCATAGCTCGTCGCGCGCGGTGCTGTCGAGGGGGGACTGCAGCACGTCCGAGTTCTTGGCCTCGTTGCGCAGCTCCTGCTGCTCCTTCATCTTCTGGGACTTGGCGCGGTCCCAGTCCGTCTTGATCTTCTCGTCGTTCCACACCACCGAGGTCTCGGTGTCGCTGATGTAGCCGTCGTCGCCCGTGTAGTGCGTGGGGTAAACCAGGAGGGGCTCCACGGAGAAGGCCAGCAGGTTGCGGGAGGAGAAATGCTTCATGTAGTCAGCGCTGGGGACCGGGGGGAGAAAGGCAGTGGGTGGCGTGGCCTCCTCCGGGCCCTTCTTGGGGCACAGCAGCGCGAGGGGACGCGAGGGGACGCGAGGGGACGCGGGACAGGCAGCGGGGGCTCTTTGAGGTTGCTGCCCTGCTGCTGGAGCGGAGCTGGGACAGGCAGGCTCGGGGTTGAGAGATATTTAACTCAGAAAAACGCCATTTGGGGAGAAAGTTCTGCTTTCCCAGTTACACCACCCCAGTGAGCTTCAGGGAGTGAATGCGGTGGGGCTGGGGACCAGAGGGACAAAGCCTTGCCTGGGCCTTTTGCAACAAATGCAAAAATTTTCCAAAAAAAATAAAATAAAATAAAAAATCAACCAAACACTAAAGCCCCAGGTTCTGATCAGAACCAGCCACCAGCAGAGAAATTTGAGGGGAAAAAGGCCACAACACCAACATCGACAGATTCGGAGCCGTTCCCCTGCGAGGAGCTCCCACTCCCCTCAACGCCACGCATCTCCCTCCACGGGTGAGCCCCAAAACGTCGCTTATTCCCCAAAAAACCTCCCGCAGCGAGCAGCCCCGACTCACACGGGATGCTTGTTGAACATGACGGGCAGGAATTCGTCGACGGGCAGCATTTTGGAGAGCGGCTCGGCTGCCAGCAGCTTCTGCGCTCCCTGCAGTGAGATGACGTAGGCCAAGGTCCAGTAGGAGTAATCGGCCTCCACCAGGTTCCGTACGTGCGGCACCGACTTCTCGGGGTGCTCCACCTGCATCCTCTTCCTCCCGATGTAGCTGCAGGGGATGGGGACAGAGGTGCTCAAAAAAAAAAAACAAACCCAAAACCTCCAAGTTCTGTTAAATGCAGGCACGCGCTGCCCTCCCCGCTGCCTTTTTTTCTTGGATTGCCCGCAGAACCGGGTGACAGCCCCCAAAAAGCCTCATTTGGGATTTCCTAAGGTGGCCACAGCTCGCAGCGAACACGCTGCTGTGGTCGGCTCAGCTTTTCGGGTTCGGGTACTCACATCAGATCCCAGTCCAAACCCTCCTCTTCCAAATCGTACATCAGGTTCATCAGGCGCCGCTTGAAGAAGATCTCGAAGCGCAGGTCGTCCTCAAACACCACCGACTTCTCCAGCCCCCTCTCCACGATCTGGAAATTTAGCAGAAAGTGGTGTTTAAAAAAAAACAAAAAAAACAACTAAACAGTCAAAAAATGGGAAAAAAGAACACCAACAACCCAGCGCTGACTGCCATCCCCCTCCTCTGCCTCGCAGATGCAGGCACAGCCGAGCTCCTCACCACCGAGGCTCTGGGGTGGCCGAATTTCCTCCCCCCGAGCCCCTCTCACCTCCTTCCAGATCTTGTAGTGGCTGAGGAAGCAGCCCAGCTCCCCCTTGGTGAGCGGCCGGCCGTGGTAGGGGTCCTTGTAGCCCGGCAGCATTTTGATGCCCAGCGCTTCCACCTCGCTGCTGTTCATGGCTCTGCAAAGCAGCAGGGCACGGGGCAGCAGCTGCCACGCGCGGGACATTCGCCCCCCAGCCTCGATTCTTCACCCCTCAACCTTTACTCACTTCCCATCCACCGCCTCCACCACCTTGCACTCGATCTCCTGCTCATACAAGGTCCGCAGCATGCGCTCCCGTCGGTCTGCCCGGCGCTTCAGGTTGATCATGAACACCTAGGGGCAGAGGGCGGCATGGTGGCGTGGGGACGCTCCTGCTGGACCCCCGGGGCTCTGCCAACACCCCCGGCCACGAGATGAGACCCCCCCAGTGCCGCCAGCTCACCTCGTCGAAGCCCATCTTGTCGGGGATCTTGGGGGGCACCGACAGGTACTGCGACGGCTCTGCCGGGGGGTTCTTCACTAGGGAAAAGCAACAAAGCGACCCCGTTTGTGCTCCTGTTTTTACTTTAAGGCACCGACACCACCGGGGGATCTCTGCCAAGGGCGGCAGCTCCACGTGGGAGCGGTGGAACCCTCCGTGAATAAGGGGAGGTTTGAGCAGGATCCTCTTAGAGCCCAGCTTCCAGAAATCACCAAAATTTCCTTCTGCAAACAAGGCGAGCGTGGACCCGTGGAACGTGCGGCCCGCAGACGGCCAAAGAAAACCAGAGCTGAGCCTCAGCCACCGCGGGCTGGTGTTAACCAAGGCCTCTGCCACTGCTCCCAAAATACTGGTGGTGGAAAAGGGGAATCTTTGTGCAGCTCAACTCAGTCTTTTCCAACACCGGCGCGGATTCTGCCCGCCTAAAAGGAAGCTTTGTGCCGGCGAGCCCGAACAAAGGCGCACTGTGAGCCTGGGGCGAGGGAGACGGAGCTCAGCGAGGCTGAGAAGGGCTTCAAAAAGACACCGGGGGGGACGGGTGAGAGCCTCGGAGGTGGAGAGGGGGAAAGGGAAACCAGAAGCTGCTTTCACGTGGAAAAGAGAAAGGCAGGAGCAGAGAGACCTGCCCGGACACCTCATCGCTCCCCAGTGCCTGCAGGAGGCACCGAGCCTCTGTTTTTGGCAACAACCTCCCCGTCCCAGCCCTGCCCCAGGGTCTCAAAGCACAAAGTCGACCCCAAACCATATTGTACACCACCCCCCCAGACCCCGCCACCTACCCATGATCTCCAGCTGGACGTGCATGAAGCTCTCCACCTCGTCCCGCAAGGTGCTGTGCGACCTCAGCGGCACCGGCAGGAAGCCGTACACCTCCTTGTTGCAGACGAACATCTGGACTTCTGGAAAAAAAAAGGCAAAAATAAAATAAAATAAAAATAAAAATAAAAATAAAAATAAAATAAAAATAAAATAAAAATAAAATAAAAATAAAATAAAAATAAAATATAAAATAAAATATAAAATAAAATATAAAATAAAATATAAAATAAAATAAAAATAAAATAATAAAAAATAAAATAATAAAATAAAATAAAATATAAAATATAAAATAAAATATAAAATAAAAAATAAAATAATAAAATAGAAATCAAATAGAAATCAAATAGAAATCAAATAAAATCAAATAAAATAAAATAAAATTCAAGGATGCCACCCCGCAGCGAGGCCGGGGGGGGGGGCACGGGCTCACCTGCCTGCCTGCAGGAGAAGGCGAAGACGATGATATCGTCGAAGGCCCAGGTGTAGTCGGGGTGCGGGGGGTAGAAGGCCAGCTCCCGCGCCGCCTCCTTGCGCAGGTCGAGCAGGAAGGTGGAGTGCACCATGGGCACGGCGAAGCAGCCGCGGCGCTCGCGCTTGCGGATGGGGAGGTAGGCGGGGGTGCGCTTGTAGTAACCCTGCGGGGAGGGAAGGAGCCGCGTGTAGGTGGCCCCGCATCGCCCTGCGCCCCGATGGAGCCCCAGGATCTGGGGATGGGTGTCCCCAAATCCAGCACCCTGTGTCCTGATGGTGGGGAGACCCAGGATCTGTGCACGGGTGCCCCGCATCGCCCTGCACCCTGATGGAGCCCCAGGATCCATGTGTGGGTGTTCCCAAATCCACCACTCTCCGCCCCAATGGTAGGGAGCCCTAGGATCCACACGAGTGACCCCCCCATCACCCTGCACCCCAATAGAGCCCAGGACCCACACACGGGTGTCCCCACATCACCCTGCGCCCCGATTGCACCCCAGGATCCGGGGATGGGTGTCCCCAAATCTACCACCCTGTGTCCTGATGGTGGGGAGCACCAGGATCCGTGCACGGGTGTCCCTGCATCCATCACCCTGCACCCCAATAGAGCCCAGGACCCCCACATGGGTGTCCCCACATCGCCCTGCGCCCCGATGGAGCCCCAGGATCTGGGGATGGGTGTCCCCAAATCCAGCACCCTGTGTCCTGATGGTGGGGAACCCCAAGACCTGTACACAGGTGCCCCCCATCCATCAACCTGCACCCCAATAGAGCCCAGGACCCACACACAGGTATCCCCACATTGCCCTGTGCCCCGATGGAGCCTCAGGATCCGTGGATGGGTGTCCCCAAATCCAGCACCCTGCACCCCAATGTAGGGGAGCCCCAGGATCCACACACGGGTGCCCCCCCATCACCCTGCACCCCAACGGAGCCCCAAGTTCCATGCACGGGTGTCCCCACACCCACCACCCTGCACCCCAACGGGATCTCAGCATCCAGAGGACGCAGCCGGACCCCAAAACCCCGCGCCCACACTGCCAACCCCCCAACGGGGCAGGGAGGGGGAGGAAGACGCCCCCCCAAAGGGAGAAGGGGACCCAGGCTCCCACCTGGGCCGTCATCCCGCACCAGAAGTTGGAGTAGGCGGCGCGCGAGTCCAGCATGGGGGCCACCACCGTCTTGTTCTCCGCCATCAGCAGCCCCAGCGTGTCGGGGTTTGTCAGGACGTTGTCCGCGTCCACGAACTGCAAATCGGGCAGTTTGGCCCCGAAATTGGGGAATTCGGCCCCAAAACTGGGGAATTCGGCCCCAAAATTGGGGAATTTGGCCCCGAAACTGGGGTACTTCGGCCCCGAAATTGGGTGAATCTGCCCCCCAGTTGGGTAGTTTGGCCCCCAAGTTCACCCTCCCATCACCAGCATGTAATTCGATCCCAAATTGGGCAGTTAGGCCCCAAAACTGGGGTACTTTGGACCCAAACTCACCCCCCCAATCACTAGCAGGTAATTTAGCCCCAAAACTGGGCAATTAGGCCCCAAAACTGGATAGTTTGGGCCTCAAATCGGGTATTTCAGCCCCAAAATTGAATAGTTCAGCCCCCCAAATTCACCCCCCCCCCCATCACCAGCACATAATTCGGCCCCAAAACTGGATAATTTGGGCCTCAAATTGGGTATTTCGGCCCCCAAACTCACCCCCCCCCATGTAATTCAGCCCCAAATTGGGTAATTCAGCCCCAAATTGGGCAGTTTGGCCCCAAACTGGATAATTCAGCCCCCAAACTGGGTAATTCAGCCCCAAATCGTGCGGTTCGGCCCCAAACTGGGTAATTCAGCCCCAAATCAGGCGGTTCGGCCCCAAACTGGGTAATTCAGCCCCAAATTGGGCAGTTCAGCCCCAAATTCGGGCGGTTTGTCCCCAAACCCCCCCTCACCAGCAGGTAGTCGGCCCACATGTCGCGGGCAGCCTCCAGGGCCGCCTGGCGCAGCTTCATCACATGCTCGTAGCGGGAGCTGGACCAGTGCTTGGGGCCCTCCTCATCGGGGTACGAGCTGGGGGGGGCACGGGGGTGGGGGGGGGGGGACACGGTCAGGATGGACCCTCCCCCGGGGGAAGGGCTCGGCCCCCAAAATGGGGGTGCTGTGAGGGGCCCAGGACCTAAAGGTGTCCCCCCCCAGCACACAGAACCTCCGGGGACCCCCCCCCCCCGGGACAAAAAAATCCACGGGGGGGGCTCCCCTGAAGCCATGAAACCACAAGCGCCCCCCCACCTGAGACCAAGAACCCCCCAGGGACCCCCCCCAATACCCAGAACCTACAGAACACCACCCCCCCAAAACCAAGAACCCCTCAGGGATCCCCACAACCCACAGAACCCCCCCCAATCCAAGAACCCAGAGGGACCCCCCCAATACCCAGCCCCCCCCCCAAACCCACAGAAGCCTCCCCCAAGACCCCAAACCCCCAGGGACCCCCCCAACCAATAACCCCCACCCCCCCCATGACACCCCCAACCCCCAAGGCCTCTCAACACCCAACCCCCACCCCCCCCCCCCAAAAAAAAAATAAGGGGGGGGCACCAACCCCCTAAGATTTCGGGGTCCTCCCCATCCAACCCCCCCCAGCTCCCAGCAGGGGGGCTCCCACTCTCTGCCCCCCTACAAAACGCCACAACCGCATCTCGGGGGCTGCGCCTTCCCCCCCCAGCCCCCAAAAAAACCTGCCCCCCCCCATCTCACCGGGGCTCCTCCAGCGGCCTCCACTCCACGCGGTGGTAGAAGCCCTGCACCCGCGTCAGCCACTCGCGCAGCAGCGCCGTGCTGTTGTCCACGCTGTGGTCCACGGCCACCCTGCCACGACAGCCCCCCCCCCGTTAGAACTGGGACCCCCCCCCAAAAAAAAAAATAGGTAGGACCCCCCCACACCTCCCCACGCCGGTCCCATGTTAATTGGAGGCTCCTCTCCTTAACTGGAGCCCCCCTTGTGTTAACTGGGGCGCTGACGTGCTGATGGGACACCCCCATATTGATCGGGACCCCCCCCCCCAAAAAAAAAAACAACGGTGAGACCCCCCCCACACCCCTCCTCACACTTATAGCCCTCTCCCCACTTACAGCCCTCCCCTCAGTCATAGACCCCCCCCCTCCACACTTACAGCCCCCCCTCACTTACAGGGCCCTCCACACACTTAGAGGACCCCTCCCTACTCATAGGGGACCCCCTCACTTATAGGACCCCCACACACATACTCATGAGCCCCCCCCCCACACTTACAGCCCCCCTCCCACTCAAAGACCCCCCCTTCACTTACAGCCCTCCCACACACACTCGTAACCCCTCCCCACTCACTTATAGGGCCCCTACACACACTTATAGCCCCCCCACACACACCTAGAGGACCCCCCCCACTCATAGGGCCCCCCTCCCACTTATAGGCCCACACACACACTCAAAGGCCCCCCCCTCGCTTATAGCCCCCCCCCACTTACAGGGACCCCACACACACTTAGAGGGCCCCCCTCACTCATAGGCCCCCCTCCACACTTAGCCCCCCCCACCCCACTTACAGGACCCCCTCCCTCTTACAGCCCCCCCCCTCACTTATATGCCCCATAAACACTTATAGCCCCCCCAAACACACACTTAGAAGACCCCTCCCTACTCATAGGGCCCCCCCTCACTTATAGCCCCCCCCTCCACACTTACAGCCCCCCCCCACCACTCATAGCCCCCCACACACACTTATAGCCCCCCCCCACTCATAGCCCCCCTCCCTCTACTCATAGGGCTCCCCCCACTCATAGCCCCCCCCCTCACTCATAGGCCCCCCCCCCCCCGACACTCATAACCCCCCCCCACTCATAGGGCCGCCCCCCCTTCACTTACAGCCCCCCTCTACTCACAGAGCCCCCCCTCCCACTCATCCTACCCCCCCAAAAAAAAAAAACCAACCCCCCCCCCAACTCACAGCCCCCCCCACACACTTATAGCCCCCCCTCACTCATAGCCACCCCCCCCCCTCACTTATAGGCCCCACACACACTCATAACCCCCCCACACACACTTACAACCCCCCCCCCCCCAAAAAAAAAACCCCCCCCACCATAGCGCGGTCCTGTCGCGGGGGTGCCGCAGCCTCTCGATGGCCCCGAGCGCTGCGGGCAGGGCGTGGGCCGCGTTCCGGGCCAGCAGCGCCACGACCACGCGGGGGGGGCGCAGCGGCGACTCGGGCCTCCAGCGCTCCTCGGGGAAGTAGCAGCCGCCCCCCCCCGCCAGCAGCAGCAGCACCACCGCCGGCAGCAGCCACAGCCCCGCCGCCATGCCGCCGGGGGGGCCGGGCCTCCAAAAAAAAACTCCCCCCCCCCCAAGGGGAGGAGGAGGAGGAGGAGGAGGAGGCACGGACTCGCCCGGGGGGAGGAGGAAGAGGAGGAGGAAGGATTGGGGGGGGGGCGGCAGGCACAGCCCCACGAACCCACGGGGGGGGCTGATCGCCGTGGGGGGGTTCGTGGGGGGGGGTCGAGGCCCGGACTCCCCAAGGGGAGGACGAAGAGGAAGAGGAGGAGGAGGAGGAGGAGGAGGAGGAAGGGGGGGTGGGAGGAAGGCCAGTAGTAGTCACAGCCCCACGAACCCACGGGGGGGGCCTGATCGCCGTGGGGGGGTCAAGGCCTGGCCTCTCCGAGGCTGTGGGGGGGTGAGGAGGAGGAGAAGAGGAAGAAGAGGAAGAGGAGGAGGAGGAGGAGGAGGAGGAGGAGGAGGAAGGGGGGGTGGGAGGAAGGCCAGTAGTAGTCACAGCCCCACGAACCCACGGGGGGGGGGGGGGGACTGATCGCTGTGGGGGTGTCCGTGGGGGGGGGGGGGTCGAGGCCCGGCCTCCCCGGGGGGGGGAATGAGGAGGAGGAGGAGGAGGAAGGGGGGGGGGAGGAAGGCCAGTAGTAGTCACAGCCCTTTGGGGGACATGATAGGCGTGGGGTGCTTTGGGGGGGGCTTTGGGGGATGTGACAGGCAGGGGGGTGCTTTTGGGGGGGTTCTAGGGGCACTTGAAGCCCTTCTCCCTCCGTTTCTCCCCCCAACTTTTTACTCCCAGTTTCCCCCCCCCCCCGCCAGCACTGTGGAGGCCAGCCTCGCTCCCCCCCCCCCCCCCCCAGAATTTTAAATTAATTAAAATTTAATTTAATTACATTTTAATTTAAATTAATTTCTTAATTTGATTTTTTTTTTTTTTTTGCCTTGCAGCAGCGGCTTCGGGGCCGCAGACCGTGGCCGTGATCCCCCCCCCCCCCCCGGGACCAGAAAGGCTTTGGGAAGGAGGGGGGGGGGCCCAAACACAGCCCTGCCCTGGCGTCACCCTCAGAAAATGAGGATTTTTCTCCCTGTTTCCATCCTGGGGGGGGGGGGGGGGGGGAGTGTCCCGGGGCTGCCTGCAAACATCTGGAAAAGAAATTTGGGTGGACAAAGCCGGGAAGCTCCGGGTTGAAGGCTGGGAACCAGAACGAGGGAGGGGGGAAGGCCTCGAGCCGGGGGGGTTCTGAGAACTGCTAAACACCTAAAATCATCTGAAACGCCTGAAATGGTGAAAATCGGAAACACCTAAAATCATTTGAAACACCTAAAATCGTTTGGAGTCTGGTGTCACGATAAATAAATCGATAAAACCCAAAGCAACTGATCTGTATTTAGGACGCTTCCAGTTAGTTTAAAATCTCACCGCCTGTGCTGTGAAATCTAGCAGGAATTACACTCAATTACTGAATAAAATTAATAACTTTCTTATAAATGAATTTACTGGGAAAAAAATAAATAAATAAATTGCTGAATAAGTTTCGTTTTCTATTCTTTAGGAATAACCCCAAAAGTGCTCCTGGGTGCGCCCGGTCCCCAAACCGCCTCCAGGAGCTGCTGCAGGCGGTGATGCAGCGAGCGAGGGGGGGAGAAAGAGACAGAAAAAGGCAAAAAATCAAGGAAAAGCAGAATGTTCTGGGAAGCAGCCGAAGGACGGGCACGGCCGTGGCGTGGAACAGAGCCGGGTTTGTGTCCTGCAGCCTCCAAGAGCTGCGGTTTGGCAGCCCGCGAGTTTGGGCTCTCCTTTTCCAGAGGCTCCTGAGCTCCAGAGCGTGAGGGAGAGAAGAGAAATCGCTCCTCGGGGCTCCCAGAGCTTCTCACAAGACCCAAATTCTTGCTGAATTACGGCCGGGTTGTCTGAGCCCCCCCCTCCAGCCGTCGCAGGCTCGGTTTTAGCAGCTTGCGCCGATTTTAGCAGCTTGCGCCGGGCCTCCAAATGCTTCAGCAGAAAAGGGAGAAAAATCCAAATCAGCCATCCCCGGGCAAAGTGCCTGATGGCAGAGCTGCTGCCGTGGTCAGAGCCTGCGAGCAGCTCATGTTCGGGGGCAAATCTTCCTGAGAACCACGTCTGGGGGGTTTGGGGGGGTTGGAACCACACAAAAATACGGAGAATACGCACGGTGAAGCTGCGTCGTTCAGCAGGGGGGAAAAAAAGACACCTGGAACAGAACTGTGGCCAAATAAACCCATGGAAAGGGGAAAAAGAAAGAAGGAAAAGAGGGGAAAAGGGGGAAAGGAATTGGGACCCGACAACTCCCACCCCCAGCCAAGGACTGCAGCCATGGGCGGGAGCCCTGAGGCTCCACTGAGTCATAACTTTGGGTAGAAATGTGGGAATTTCAGCTGGGAAACAAAAACCCGCCCTTGGAAACTTCTCTTTTTAGCATCGGTTGGGATTGTTTAGAAGAGCACTTCGGGAGGAATGCGTTCCACGCCAGCCTCGCCTCCAGAAGGTGCAGGGCAGAGGCTGAGCCCCCCCCCCCAAAAAATAAACCCAGAGCGCAGGAAGGGCCCGGCTCAGGCCAACACAGCAGCTTCCCAGCCTCAACAGCACAAAAAAAGGACACAAAAGCAGCCCGTGGGGGAGCTGCCACCCGTGGGGGTCCCAGGTTGTGCTCCTGGGGGATGAACCAACCCAAAAAAATCCACATTTTGGATCCCACGGAGCCGTGTGGGAGCAGTTCTTGAAGACTCCCCCTCCCAGGATCAGTTTGGGAAGGATTTATCTCAACCCCTGAGCCCCTTGTGCCCTGTTTTCTCCCCGTTTCCCCCAGCACGCTGCTCAGGACTTCCAGAAGAGACACCAAAGCAGCCCCAGAAGGGGGTCTTTTTGCCAAATCGCACCCCAAAACCACCCCTTGCCCCCCAGCTGCGGCCGTCCCATCACCCGGAGCCCAGCACAGCCTCCACCAGCAAACCGCTGAGGATCTGCAGCCTGGAGGGAGCCGTGGGGAGCACCGGGGTCCCCAAACCTGTGCAGACCTCGGGTTCTGGTCCCAGGAGAAGATCCCGTGCCCCACAGCAGCCTCTCTCCTGCCTGTAAGGTCATACAGGCTGGGACGAGAGGTGCCCCAGGAAACCCACCACCGAGGGCATCAATCCACTGACAGGGGGAAAAAAAAAAAGAGGGGAAATCGTCTAAACAGCAGCAGCTCGACCCTCAATCTCCACTGCCTTGGAAGAGGAGGGAGAGCACAGGGCACAGCTTTAAATTCATGTTTTATACAAACACCAGGCGGCTTCACTGCTCGCCAGGCTGTGATCTGCCCTGGACAGACTCCACAGCAGCAGCACGATGAAGACTACAGCTGACTTTATTCCTTGTCTTTCTCATGCCTGTTCAATAACTCTGCGCCCCAGCAGCTCGTTAGGAAACGAGGGCGAGCCGAGGAAGCAGCACATGGGTGGCAGCGGATCAGGAGCTCGCCTGGTCTTTGGCTTTGCTATTTTTTATTATTATTTTTTTTGCCTTTCAGACGCAGCAAACAGCAGTTCTGGCACGGTGTTACGAGCAGCAAGGACACGCACAAACAATTTGCTCCGAGAGCGAGCTGGTAAAGCCTCGCTTCCTTTTGGAGCAGCGTCTGCAGCGCACTGAAAGGATCCTGGCCCCGTCTGCACGGTCTGCAGCTTCCATGTAAACTACCGATGGCTTTTTAATCACAACCAGCTGCAGCTTTACGGAACGCAGCTACACAGGGCCGCAGCACGCCGAGGAGCTCAGCAGAGAAAGCCATTTCGGGTGAGTTTTGGCCATTGGCACCGTTTCTCTGCAGCTGCTTCTAGTTTCCAGCCACTCGGTTTGAAAACATGACTTCAGTTTCCAGCCCTTTGCTTTGCAAACATGACTTTCCCAGCTAGCAAAGGGAAGCCTTGAGGGCTGCCAGCAGCCCCGGCGCAGCTGCTGGCCGGGGGCAGAGCTGGAGAATCGCATTCAGCACCTTCAGCCCTGCCAGATTTTGGGAGCCCGACGTCCACTTCATCCCCTCTGCCCCCGCTGAACGATTGAGGACCCCACTGAGAGGTCCCTGTGCTGGGCACCGACCCTGCTCTGTGCCCCTGCTGTTTGGGTCATCCCTCGCCGCGTGATTCTGAGGCTGGAGGCGTTTCAGAATTACCTGCGAGCCCCGGGCACAGGCTGCCGAGCAGCTCGGTGCGTTCCCACAGCGAAGGCACCGGATGGTAGCCAGAGAGAGCAGCCTGCTGGGCTCGCAGCCTTTTCCCAGGGCCTGGAGGAGAGATCAGGGGAGTCCTGGGCAGGGTTTTCGGGCGGCGTTTCTCGCTGGCAGCATCCAGAGGGTTTGGTTCCGGTGGTTTCGCTTGCACGGCCTCCAGCTGCAGACCTCAGCACCAATTCTGCACAAATAAAAGAGCAAAAGAACAGGAGGCAGGGCAGGATCAGAGTGGGTTTGCCCACGCCAGGAGAAGCGCTGTGCAGCCGTGCTGCGTAGAGCAGCAGCTTTTACAAAGGCGGAAGCATTCGTGCTGCCCCCCCGCCTATTTCTGGCTCTGCTCGGCGAGGTTTTTTGATGCAGGATGAAATAAAAATCCTCAGTTTCACAGCCCCTGCGGAGGGAGCACGTTTACCTCTTTGCTTTCAAACCCCTGCAGGGTGAAATCTCGGAGAAGGAGGAAGGAATTGGCCTGCCAGCCGCAGGAATCGCTGTCGAGGCGGGACAGCAAAGCTCAGCGCTGGTGCAGAGCTCTGTGGGGAAGGACGGATGGATGGACAGATGGACGCTGCCCTAAACGAGGCCTTTTGCTATGAAAATAGAAATAATGACAAGAGGCGATCGAACACGGACATCTAGCGGCCACAGGCAGCAAGGAGAGCACCTGAACCGGCAGCGCTCCGACGCCCTGGTAGCTCCCAGCGATGCTGGGAAGGTTTTGAGGACATCACGCTGCCTCGGGAGCTGAATCCCCAGCTGCAGATCCCGTCCCAGCCCAGCAGGAGCTGCAGGCAGGCTTGCCCTGGGGGTCCAGCTCCCTCAGTACCCATCTCAGGTCGGGAGCTGCCTCTGCTTTTCTGCCTCTCTCTCCTCCAGACCACACAAACATTCAAATATTCCCCGTGCCCTGCCCGCTCGGTGCCCTCCTGGCCACATGAGGCACAGCTCAACAAACCCCCCAAGGTGTTCAGGAGCAACGTGGGATACAGCGAGGGGATTTTGCTGATTTATTTCTAAATCTGAGAGCGTATCACGGACACAGAGCTACTTGCTGCTCCTCGCTGCACCTCCTCTCACTTTCCCAACCACGCTGAGCTCAATCTTCCATTTCTGCTGCTGCGCAGCGAGCGGTTGTTGATGCCCTTCGCACCCCACAGGACGTGTAGAAACAGGAAACAGAAACGTTCAGCTCTTGCATCAGTCCTCGGGCTGGTCAGAAAGCTGAGGAACTCCAAGGGAAGGAAATCATCGGGGGTGCT
Source organism: Aythya marila (assembly GCF_965140915.1). Classification (NCBI taxonomy): domain Eukaryota; kingdom Metazoa; phylum Chordata; class Aves; order Anseriformes; family Anatidae; genus Aythya; species Aythya marila. Next base: position 1,184,541 of record NC_139073.1, on the reverse strand, counting down.
TTAGAGAAAGCTGCAGAATTTACCAGTGCATGTTTTCGGACTCACGTTTGCAAATCCATCGCACTAAAACTTGTCCAAGAACCGGGATTCGTTCCAGCGCCCTGTCACCCTCACCATGAAAAAGTTTTGGTGCCCTCGGCCTTTTTGGCCACCAGGAATGATTGTGTCCTGCCACAATTCCCTGCCCTGGGTGCAGGAAGGGGCCGGGCAGCTGCGTTGTGCCCCCTGTGCAGCTTCTGTGCAATTAATCTGTCCAATTCTGACCTGTCGTGTTCGGGGGAAGCTCAATTCCTGGGTTCTGCTCCCAGATCTGGCACGGGAGCACCGTGTTTCCCAGGGCACAGAAGTCCTCTGTGTTTTTTTTTGGCAGAGTTTCTTCATCTGTCAGCGTGGAAGCCCTGCTTCTCTGCTGGGCACCACGCAACGTCAGAGCATTTTTCTTGCCACTGCTTTGAAAGCAACAGAAAGCTTTGGGAGATCGGGACCGAAAGCCTCCGAGGCAAAACCGTACCACGACACACAAATAAACGGGAGATCAGGGCAGGAGGGAGCCACAGCCCCACGTTTCTCACAAACTGAGGTTCAAGTCAGGGTTACAACGAAGACAATTGAGCCGAGAGGGATCAGTTACGGAGGGAAACGGAAAGCCTTGAGAGCTCAGGGCTGGTCCAGATGAGATCTGGATGTCCTTGCGTCACCCTGACACCTGCACGCTGCCACAAAGCCCACGGCTGCTCCGTCAGCCGCTTGCTGCTGCTATTTAGGGTGAGAAAGACCAAGTGAATGAGTAAACGTGAGCTGGAATGTGTTCGTTTAATGCCGTGCACTCGTTTCACACCACAGAGACCACCCACGACACAGCCTGCACGACACCACCGCCCCCTGCAGCTCCCAGCGCCGCCGGTCGCACCCGGACACCGCCCTGGGCCGTGGGTCCACACCAAACTGAAGGAATCATCGCACAGGAGTTTGTGCTCCGCGCAGTTTGGCTCTTTCCCAGGGGACAAAAAGCCCGTGGCAGCTTCGTGCCCCTCCCGAGTACCAGACGGGGAGTCCTTGAAGCGGGATGGCACGCAGCAGGCGCTGCGGTCGCTGCCACCCGGCTCCCAAAAACGTGGCTGGGGGGGGCTGGGCCCTACAGGACGGAATGTTTCTCCAGGGGAATGCTCAGCTCCGCCGCCGCCGCCTCGTCCAGGAACCAGTGCAGCTGCCCCGTGTGGGGCTGGACGCGAGCAGCGGGGAGGGGGTTCTGCTCGGAGCCTTCCAGGATGCGCTGTCGGAAGAAATGAGAGCATTTCAGAACAGCTGGGCAGGGAAAAGGAGCCACGAACCGGCACCGCCAGCCTCCACGCGCTCCTTGCACCTAAAAACACCACGCTTTCCCCCAAGTACACCTTCGTCGCTCCTCCCCCGCTGGAAAGGCAGCTGAAAAGTCTGCAGCGAGGGTCAGCAAAGCCCTGGCAGCTCGGCTTTTCGCTGAGGTTTGTGCCCCGGGTACCTTCAGGACGGCGGCTTTGCCTCCCCCCGTGGCCACGAACACCACGGTGCGCGCCGCGTTCAGCACTGGGAGGGTCAAGGTGATCCGCTCCGGTGGCGGTTTGGGGGAATCGGTGATAGCAGCAACGATTTTCTCCTCCTCCTGGCAGAGAACACCAACAAAAAGGCATTAAAAAGGCGGTTAAGGATCAGAACAAAGCACGGGGCGGGAGGGGGAGCTGCCTGGATCCAGCCACACCAACACCAAACGGGGAGGGACGGCTGCTGAGGGCGAGCAAAGACCCACCTCGATTTATTTATTCCTTTTTACCTCCACTCCCAAAATCAGAAGGAATTTAGAAGAGCCCTGAGGGCTAATCAGGCTCAGGATGTTTTTTTTACTCTCCCAAAATTCTTTTTTTTTTTTAATTTCACATTTGATATCTTTAAATGCAACACCCCTGTGCTGCTTCACACGCAGCAGCCACCTGCTAGGTACCAGGGCAGTGGCACCCACGTAAAAATCGTCAGAATTCAACCCCACGCAGGGAGAAAACGGCCCCGGAGCCTGATCCTGGCGAGCTCACCTTCAGCAGGGGGTGGTCGGGGAAAAGGGAGCAGGTGTGGCCGTCCGGCCCCACTCCCAGGATGAGCAAGTCGAAGACGGGCACGCTGGCACCCCGAAAAGCCTGCAAGAAAGGCAATGTTAGGCCATACGTGGAGTGTTGTGCCCAGTTCTGGGCTCCCCAGTACCAGAGGGACACGGAGCTACTGGTGTGAGCCCAGAGCAGGGCTGTGAAGGTGGTGGGAGGACTGGACAGGCTGAGAGCTGGAACTGGTTAGGGTGGGAAAAGGGAGACTGAGGGGAGAGCTCGTGGATGTGTGTGAATATCTGAGGGGAGGCGGTGAGGGGATGGAGCCAGCGTCTTGGTGGCTGTGTCCAGCAACAGGAGGAGAGGTAACGGGCACAAAAGCTGAAGGCCAGGAGGTTCTGGCTCAACGTGAGGGGATAATTCTGTGCCGGGAGGTGATGGAGCATGGGGACGGGCTGCCCAGGGGGGCTGTGGGGTCTTCTCCTCCAGATACCTGCCCGGATCCCACAAATTGTGCTCACGGTGATCCTGCCGGAAGGGGTTAGACCAGGAGATCCCCCGGGATCCCTCCCGATCTCGGCCGTGCTGGGAGCCCCCAGATCCCAGTCCCCGGGTATCTCCGGGTCCTCACCCTGGTACCTCCCACCAGCCCCCCCGGGGAGCCCCCTTCACCCCAGTACCCCCCAAACACCCCGGTAACCCCCCCCAAACACCCCGATAACCCTCCATACACCCCAGTAACCCCCCCAAACACCCCTGTAACCCCCCCAAACACCCCAGTAATCCTCCATACACCCCAGTAACCCCCCCAAACACCCCGGTAACCCCCCCCTCACCCCCATAACCCTCCCCCCCGGTACCTCTCGGAGCTTGGCGGCATAATCAGCGGCAGCATCGTGCGGGGACAGCCCGGGGGTGACGCTGAGCACCCGGGGCTTGGGCCCGGGGAGCCGGGGCAGCAGCTGGGCCTGCGGACACGGGCGGGGGGGGGGGAGGAGGCGCTCAGGGGAGGCCGGGGACCGGCGGCGGCCGCCCGCGGGTCAGGCCCCGCTCACCTCGTAGGCCCCGGAGGTGCTCTCGGGGTGCTCGGGAGGCACCAGGCGCTCGTCACAGAACGCCACCAGCCAGGGCTCGTCGCCGCCGTCACCGGGGAGGGCGGCGGGAAGGTCCCGGGACAGGAGAGCCACCAGGCTGCCCCCCGAGAGGCCCAGAGAGAAGCGGCCGCCGCTGCCGGCCGCCCGCTGCGCCACCAACTGCGCCAGGGCCGGGCCCAGCTCCTGAGGGGACGGGAACACCGAGACCCGGCGCGACATGGCGGCGGCGGAAGCGGAGAGCGGAGGGCCGGAAACGGAGAGCCGGAGGCCGGAAGCGGGGAGCCGGAGGCCGGAAGAGAAGCGCAGCCGAACCCGGAAGCCGAACGCTGCCGCGTTGCCTAGCAACCCGCGGCCTAGGCCCCGAGCCAGGCCTCGGCTCTGCGCCTCCGAGCCCGTGGCCTCCCCGGCCCGGCTCGGCCGCTGGGGCGGTGAATCCCGGAGTCGTTAGGGGTGGGAAAGGCCTCCAGGATCATCTGGTCCAACCGTCCCCCTTCTACCAATGTCACCACTAAACCATGTCCCCAAGCACCACATCCAACCTTCCCTTAACACCCCCAGGGACGGTGACTCCACCACCTCCCTTGGCAACCCGTCCCAATGCCTGACTGCTCTTTCTGAGAAGAAATTCCTCAAAAATTCCAACCTGAACTTCCCCTGGAGCAACTTGGGACCATTCCCTCCTCACTAGTTACCTGTGAGGAGAGGCCGATCCCAGCTCCCCACCCCTTCCTTTCAGGGAGCTGCAGAGAGCAATGAGGTCTCCCTTGAGCCTCCTTCAGACCACATACCCCCAGTTCCCTCAGCTGCTTCTCACAGGATTTCTGTCCGAAGCTCTTCCCCAGCCTCGTAGCCCTTCTCTGGACACGTTCCAGCACCTCGATGTCTTTCTGGTACTGAGGGGCCCAAAGCTGAACCCAGCACTCGAGGTGCGGCCTCACCAGAGCTGAGTACAGGGGGACATCACCCCCCCTGCTTCTGGTGGCCACACTATTCCTGACACAAGCCAGGATGCTGTTGGCCTTCTGGGCCACCCGGGCACACTGCTGGCTCCCCAGATCTTTTTCCTCTGCACAGCTTTTGAGCCGCTCTCCTCCTTCCTGACACAGTGAAAACTCAATAACCAAAGATATTAAGCAGGTATTCTTCATTACGGCACCGGGTGTGTGGGGGATCGCGCCACCTAACACCCACACCAAGGGTTACTGCCACGTTGCTTATATTAGTGGGATATATACATATTCATCTCACCCCCTCAACCCCATAAGTCTCTTGCATATTCATCAGGTCTCCAAAGAATCATTTACATAGGTTCCCACCCATATTCACATGCGCTCTAGGGTCCTCGGGTGGTCGTCCAGCGTACTCTGGTGGTCTTCTGATGAAGGCCAGAAGTCTTCCTCACTGCTAAACTTCTGACCCTTCCTTTCTTTTTTACAGACTTCAGCAGTCCAAGTCAGTTCTTGCTGTTTCTATTACCTGTGTGTATGAAGTCTTTTCTTCCCTTATCTTTTAGGGTCGTCCCCGGCTCATACTCCCTGCCTCAGTCCTGTCCTTGTGGTTGATACACAACATACATCCTGTGTATTTGCAGCTAAAACCTGCAAAATCAACGTGCTTTCCCTTGATCCCTGTCTCATCCCCCTTTCCCTGCCACCATCCCGCTGGGCTCAGGGCTCGCCGGGCCCCCCTGCCCTCCCCAAGGAACACGCACAGCAGCGTTGCCGTTAACATTTCCTTAGAGTTCACGTTAGCACGGTACAGCACCGCCAGGCTCCCTCCTCTCCCCCCAGCCCATCACGACCCCCGGTCCCGGTGCTCATCCCACCCTGCTCTGAGTCCAGAGGCTAGCCTCTAAGCACTAATGTCCTTAACTCCCCGGCTCTAAGGGCTTGCCACACGTGAATGTGAGATTTCCAGGTGTAGTTAACGTAAAACATCACCTAACACAATTAAAGACTGCCCGACCCGCACTGTTAAAAGTTAACTTGGTAAGTCAAGTTCGGAGATGAAGCAAAAAGAAACCCACGTGGGGCACGAGCATCTCCGCTTATCCTCAGGATACGAATAAATATAAACCATAAAACTTCTTCCACCTAAGTGGTTAGTGGTTACAAAAATACTCTCTCTAGGTGTGTAACAGCAGATTAATGGGGTGTCAGTTCTCTCTAAAGGCGCAGGTCACAGGTTAATGTGCTTTAGGCGAGGGCAACACCCCACGAGATGTTTCCCCGGTGGTGATTCACTGTAGGAGGATCTCACATTGCATATTAAGCAGGAATCTGCCGCTTCCCACAGGCATCATCCCTCCAATTAGTCACAGTTTCCTCTGAAAGGCTTGAGATCCAGACTAGATCATAAAGCGGCTTTTCCAGAACAAATCCTTTCATAAAGGCATTCATCCAAAGGAACGTATTTCCCCAGCTTTAGATCCAGAAAATACAACCGGTCTGATGTTTGGTGGGGGTCAAATCCTTCCCTCTGCAAGCGGGTTTTCTGAATTTTAAAAGTACCTTCAAAGGAGGGAAAAAAAAAATACTCAAAACACGTTGTATCCAAAAGGCTGGGCAAGCATCAGCGAGGGAGAAACATCACAGATGGCATTTCATTTTTAGTTCAGTTTCGCTCAAGAATTAGCTATCTGAAGCAACTATACTGATCGTTACCCAGCTCTTACAGAAAGCTTGTGCAATCTTTGCTTCTCCGTACGCATAAGGTGGCAGAAGGACTGTCTGGATTTCCAGGAAATTGAAAACACCAAAGGCAGCCAAATCATTACTTGTGTTAACAGCTGTTGGTCGTACTGTGAGGAAGGTTAAGAGCGTGTGGGCATGGGGTGAGCAGATTAAAGCCAGGTGACAGCCCAGGAATGGGAGCAGAGGGTGCACAGAGGAGTTTAGAGGGGTCAAGAGCTTCTGTGCACATTTCTTCTGCGGCGCTGCACACATGCAAGGCTCCTTCACAGACATTCCCAAGAACCTCACTGCTGGGCAAAATGCTCCAGCTTTCTTGGCCTGGAACTAGCTTGTTTCTTGTTTAATGCTCAAAAGCAGTTTTTATTAATGGTATTTATGTGCCTGGCGTACTACAAGAGGGGACTTTATTACGCAACCTCTGAAGAAGAGGGACAGCAGCCAACTGACTCCAGTTACAGCACTAAGGGCAGCTTTCTCAGCTTTCACATCACCCCGAGGTGGCAACACCCAGTTCCTTCTGAAATCTGAACCCAGAGAGCAGCAGGCATGCGAATCCCCCATACCTGTGGTGTCGACCTGGGGTAAGAGACGCAGAAAGATGGGCCGGGCGTAAGGAGGCAGCACCTTCTGTAGCTCCTGGTACAGAACGTTGGGGTTCACCTTGGTTTTAGGGTCTGCGATTGCTGCCATTCCAGCTTTTCCCTCCACCCCTGAAATAAGAGAGCACAGCTCGGGTACAGACACCAGGACACGAAGAAGCAGCAGAAGTTAAGCATGAAACTTAAGGGACTCAGGGACAGGTATATCCCCCTTGCCTCTTTCCATGCAACACACTGAGGAAACCCCAATTTAATACCAAATCCACTGACAAAGCATTTTCATCTTTTTCATCATATTCCTCTCACATATGCTGTGATAAAAATTCAGGGGACCAAACTGCCACAGTGGGCAGCCTTCTGGCCAATGCTTGCCCAGAACAAATTTCTCCTCCCAAAGAGACTTCACCTCTCCCTCCTCCTACCTTTGTCCAGACCCTTTATTTATTCCCACACTGCTCAAGAGTTCCTTTTTAATCCTTTCCCTTTATTTTTTTATCTGTTTGATTTCCCTGTGCTGGAGACCCAAGCTTCACAAATGAAAACTTTCATGAGCACAGCCAGGAGGAATCCTTCACCGCCAGAGCAGCAGCCTCCAAGGGGTGTCCACCCCATCCCCCTCTTTGTGCCCTCCCCACCCCATTCTCAATTCCTCTTTCCTGCGTAACTTAAAGCCTCCACATACAGAGAATGGTCTTTTCACACTTTGCTTCTGCAAAGTTCGCATCAAAATAACCTTCCCTTTCCAAGAAATAAAGATTCTACCCCTGCAGCTCAGCTTATTTCTACTGCTCAGAATAAATGCAACTCTGTCAAACTCCACTGTCAGCCTCCATCACATCTTCTCATTTTCAGGTGCCCGGTTTCAATAAAAGTGACCCATTTCTTCCTGTTCTGCAGTGTGACACAGATCTGGTATGTTTGCCTTTTCTCCCAAAGGCTTCAGAGTTTTGGCTTGAGATTTTACCTGGCACTTCCACTCCATACACTGCGACGTCTGTCTGGTTGAGGATGTGACTCAACATCCCTTCCACTTCTGTGGTGGAGACGTTCTCTCCTCGCCAGCGGAAGGTGTCACCGCTGCGATCTTTGAAGTACATGTAGCCGAGCTCATCCATCACCAGCACATCTCCTAGGAGGGAGAGAAGACACCGAGCTATGTCACGACGCAGTTCAGCAGCACTCGAGCCTGCCTTATCGCCCTCTCATCTCTGGGTCAGACGTTGCATCGCCTTCTTCCCACAGAAGCACAGAACCAGGTCGGTGCCTTTCCACCACCATGCTCTGCACCTCCAAAATACAGGAGAGAAGGAAGCTGCAGACGTAGAAAAAGGGCAGGGGAAAATCTCTCCCTCCTCGAAGCGCAGACATTTCTCCTTAAACCCAGAGCAGCTCAAAGGCTGGGAGCTTCAGAATACTAACACATCTGTTCCTCTCAGAAGAGAGCCTCAGGTTTAGGTCTCTTTGGACTGTCTTGGCACAACGCTGAGGAACGTTTGCAGTCAGTAGCAGTGAATCCCATGCTCCCACTGAGGGTACCTGTAAGGTATGCCTGGTCCCCCTTCTGCAGCACGTTGTAAGCAATCTTCTTGTGGGTGGCACTCTCGTTGACGTAGCCGTCGAACCGGCGCAGGGGATCCTGTTGATTTATCTGCCCCACGAGCAAGCCTGGCTCTCCTGCAGACAACAGGATCAAACAGCACAAGATGACACCAGCTTGTGATGTATTCCACAAGTTGTTAAGCTCTGTGCGTGCCAGTGAGTGCCTGCTTTGTCTCAAAGATGTTCAGTAACCAAACTGACCCATCTTTGGAGGAAACATCCAGAAGCGAACCCATATATGACACCAGAAGCCCCTTAAACCTATCAGAGATTATTGTTTATCTTTTTTTTTTTTAGAACAAAGAGCTGTGATTGATTTGTTCAGGTTAACACTCACCTGGGCGACAGGGGATGCACAGCCCCCTGGAATCACGGATCAGCTCCATCGTGTCCTCGTTCACCTTCACCAAACGAATGGGATAAACATTGGGCAAAATCCGGCTGTTGAAGCCACAGGCGCCGACCTTCCAAAAAACGGGGAAAAACAAAAGGCTGAGGAAAACCGCTCGGTTTTGGAACTGCCGCTTTCCGGGAATCTTTCTTTAACCTCCACCGAAGAGGAAACAGGCAAAACCACCCCAAATCGCCCTCACCTTTCCGTCCAGGTTTGCGATGCTGCAGTTGCACTCCGTGGCTCCGTAGAACTCGCCGATCTGCTTGATGCGGAAGCGCTTGGTGAAGTCCTCCCATATGGTGGGTCTCAAACCATTGCCCACTGCCAGCCGCACGCAGTGCTGGGTTTCTGACTCCCGGACCGGCTGATTCAGGAGATACCTGCAGATTTCCCCGATATACTGAATAATCTGAAGCAGCAAACACAAAAACACAGCTTAGGCTTCAGGTGACCCTTACAACGCCCTGGAAAAAGCCAACCACAAGGCCACCCGCACCAGTGCACCTCGTGGAGCTAGACAAGGCAGGCATTTTAATAAAAATCAGTGTTTGCAAGTTTAAGTTTGTTTTTTTCTTCTCTTCCATGATAAAATATACAAGAGTAAATCAGTTACTGCCCTCTGGAAGCTGCAGAAAACAACAGAAAATAGTGGAGAAGGTGTGAATAAAGATAGCCCTTAACTAAAACCCCTCATGCTTTAATAGGTGCACCCTAGGAAGATGTGGGGAATGAGTGGTCAGCCACAAACGAAGCCTGAGCGGGGATCCAATTACCATCTATAAATACTCCCTGTGGGGGACAGGCAAGATAAACACCAGGAAGGTGAAAAAGCTGCTTAAATTAGCGGGTGATGTTGACACAAACACAAGCAGGTATTTATTGGCAACGGATTGCCAAGAGAATTCCTCTGGAGGCGTTCCTAGTGTGGTTAAGTTCAGGGACAGCTTTCCTCCAACAGCAACGGAGGCAAACAAATCCCTTTGTATTTTTGGAGTCCGTCTCGAGAACTTTACAGGGGAAACAGGTGAGGATGGATGAAAGACTTCAAAAAGTCTCTCAGTCCAGATTTAGCAATTTAAAATTTATTTCTCTTCCCAAAGGGACTTCACCTCTCCTTCCTCCTACCTTTGTCCAGACCCTTTATTTATTCCCACCCTGCTCAAGAGCTCCTTTTTAATCCTTTTTTCCTTTTTTTTTTTTTTTTTTTTCCCCTGTGTGATTTCCCTGTGCTGGAGACCCAAGCTTCACAAATGCAAACTTGCATGGGCAAAGCCAGGAGGAATCCTTCACCACTGGAGCAGCAGCCTCCAAGACAAGGGGGTGTCCACCCCATCCCCCTCTTTGTGGCCTCCCCATCCCATTCTCAATTCCTCTTTCCTGCCTAACTTAAAGCCTCCCCACCCACAGAGAATGGCACAAGAGCCTCGACATCTGACAAGGGAGGACAAGCAAAGGGAGGACGCTGAGAACTGGGGGAAAGCTGCTGCTGAGTGGAGGGGCAGGAGCACAGAGCTGGGCAGGCAAGGACTGAGGTGTGAAACGCCAGGAATGGAGGACAGGCCAAAAATGGGAAACTATCTGGAAATCAATAAAGAAGCAGTGAACTGCAAGAACCAGGGACTCTCAAGCTGAGCACCGAAGACAGCAACTGCTCAGCATGGCGCCCACTGAGCCCTCACCGTGCATCTGTACTTGGTGCAGTCATCCCAGAAGCGACTGGCTGAGAACTTCTTCCTGATCACCACTGTCAGGCCGTGGATGAGGCACTGGCCGACTCCCATGATGTTACCTGAAAAACGAGGGTCCCGGAGTCAGCTTCGGCTGTTCTGGGTCGTTGGGAGGATCTAAGAAGGATCTCCCGGTACAAAAAAGACAGGGATCTCCTGGAAAGGGTCCAGCAGAGGGCCACAAAGATGATACGGGGCCTGGAGCATCTTCCCTGTGAGGAGAGGCTGAGAGACCTGGGGCTGTTCAGCCTGGAGAAGAGAAGACTGAGAGGGGATCTTATCAATGTTTACAAATATCTCAAGTGTGGGAGACAGAGGGATTTGGCCAACCTCTTTTCAGTGGTCTGTGGGGACAGGACAAGGGGCAATGGCCACAAAATGGAGCCCAGGAAGTTCCGCACCAACATGCGAAGGAACTTCTTCACGATGAGGGTGATGGAGCACTGGGACAGGCTGCCCAGGGAGGTTGTGGAGTCCTCTCTGGAGATATTCAAGGCTCATCTGGATGCCTACTTGGGCAGCCTGTTCTAGGGAACCTGCTTTGGCACGGGGGTTGGACCCGATGGTCTCTGGGGGTCCCTTCCAACCCCTACAATTCTGTGATTCTGTGATTCCAGAGCAGGCACGGGGGGACCAACACAACCCCTCTGCCACAGAGGAGGAGCAGGAGGAGGCTTACCTGCAGAGTGGTAGAGCGGGAGGCAGTTGTAGACGATGTCCTCCGGGTGCATTTTGTAGGCGTAGTAACCGAAGGCAGCGATGCGATAATACCTGGAAGAACACGGCACAGGCTAAGGACACGAGACGGGTAAAGATTTGGGGTTTTCTACGGGAAAAGCACGGCGAGAGGGAAGGGCCTCCCCAGGTCCTCACCTGCTGTGCACCACGATGGCAGCCTTGGGCATCCCTGTGGTGCCCGAAGTGTAGATGTAAAAGAGCCGGTCTGGAAGAATGGAGAGAGGTGTCAGGCAGGCTGCTCTCAGCTGCCTGAGAAAACCCCTCGAGAAAAGGCGTTTTAGGGTTTGTTCCTAGCAGATGGAGAATGGCTTTGAAATGAAGACAGCACCGGAGGCGGACACTGAAGTCCCAGTGCACCCAAGCAGAGGGTCTGAATGTCACCCACCGAGGTAAACAGGCAGCAAATTGCCCTGGAACTCAATTAGTGCTCCAGGCCAGACACTAATTCCAAACCAACCCACAGGAAAGGTCTCACCCTGCATCTGACAGCAGGAAGGAGATCTGAGACTCTGATGACAAATAAATCTAAAGGGAGAAATGCCTCAGGCCTCTTCGCAGCACCGTTCCTCCCACAGAACATGAAGTCCCAAAAGGGAGTCTCATCCTCATCGATCTCGGATGTGCTTCGCTCTCTTTAAATACAGACTGGAGGCCAGCTGGCCTCTTCCTTTCCCTTTCCTGAATCACAAAACCACCGACACGCATCCTCCGCACAGGCATATCACTAGAAAAGATTTCCATTGCATGCAAGGCAGCTGTGGGGGAAGGTAACGCGGGCTGTCCTGTGCTACAGATGAAGAAGATAAATTTGTAGAGCTAGCAAAGCAGTAGTGAGCCTTGGCACACGGGTTTCTTCACCCCATACACATACCAGTGGCAATTCTCCTGTAACAGAAGTTGTTCTGGGGAATGCATCCATCCCCTTCTTTCAGGTATTAAACACATTCAGCAGGTGAAGTTTGGAAGTCTTGGGAAATGAGAATACCCTGGACCCAGATCTTAGTTTTTGTTCTCTTTTTTTCCCCCCCTTCTTCTATTTCTGACCCCAAAGTGGGTTGATTTAATCCCTCTGTCTTTACTTGCTTCATTTTCTTGCTTTGCTCTCACCTAACCCAGCTCTTACACGCGTCACGCTGAGAAATAAAAATCACTCATGAAATTACCATCTAAACCTTTGACTGGGATCTGAGCTGGGGGCGATCTGGATGCAGTGCTCAGAAGAGGATCGAGATGTCGGGTCTCCGCTGGAACAACCTCTGGGTTGTAGTCACCCGAGCAGAATTTTGCCATGTTCTTCCCCAGCATCCCATTCACCTCGGATATTGCTGCAACACAAAGCAAGGCTCTTTCGCAACAAGCACAGCCCTCGAGGCAGTGGCGAAAATAATCTGCATAACATCCTATTTTGCCCCAAAACATCACTGCCATGGAAGGACCTGAAGAGCCAGGGACCCCTTTCCAATATTTACATCATACCTATCCAGATACCACCTGCATCAAGGAAGTAAAAAAAAAAAAAAAGGTGCAAAATTGCCCCTCCACATGCTCACCACGTCATGATCCGTGGTGATTTCACACAGATGAGCCAGGAAAATAAATCATCGGGTCTAACAATGACCACTGGAACAGAGTTCACTGGGGAAGCGAGGATGCACTTAAAAGCTACATCTGACAAGCCTGTCCTGCAGCTCTACTCCTCTTTTAGCCTTGGGTACTAACAGAATGCTTCTGCTTTTTAACACCATTAGGAGGTTTATCACCTTTCCCAAGATGATTTATCATCTTTCCCAGGATTTATCATCTTTCTCAGGCCCGAGCAAACAGCTTGCAAGCCACTCACAGTCCACCAGCACCCCGAGGCCCACCTGAAGACAGCTCTCCTCCGAAGATCACGGCTTTCGCACCCGAGGTCGTCACGCAGTAAACCAGGGAATCCAAGCGCAGGTTGAAGTTGATGAGGGCCGCCTCGATGCCAACCTTTGCCATGCCCAGCCAGAGGCCCACGAACTCGGGGCGGCTCTCCATGAAGATGGCGATGACGTCCCCCAGGCGGAAGCCCTGCTGGTAGAAGTAGTTGGCCACGGCGTTGGAGTACTCATCCAGCCCCCTGAAGGTCCACTTTTCACCGGTGGCCTCATAAATCAGGGCCACTTTGTCGGGGTGCCTGCGGACGACGTCCTGGAACATCTTCGGAATGGTGCTTTTGGCCCTTTGATGCCTTCGCAGCTTGTATTTGACTCGTAACAGCACCGAGAGGCCGCTGCAAAGAAAGAAAAGGCATAACAGGAATTACAACATCCTCAGGCAGTCTGATACCCACACCTGAGATTCACACATCCATGCTGGGGTCCTTCCCTCTGCAGGGCCACTTTGTGTTATCTGGACCCCCACCAAGTTTGGCGATGGCTTTTGGCTGTCTGCTGTGTAATTTGGTAAAATTCTTCAGTTGATATTGAAATTAAACGATTTTTTTTAAAGGCTGACACTTTCAGATCAATATTCCACTCAGATTTCCATGTCATAGGGGAAAAGGACAGGATGCATGTACCCCATGTGGGGGTCCCACTTGAATTCGGCTGCCCTTGGACAGCTTAACCCTAAATGCTGAAACTGGGACATTGAATGGCTGCTGCTCTACAGAGAAAGATGATTATTTTAGTATTATGTGCCTATTTTAGCATTTTGGTAACTAACTTCCCATGCCACAAATCAGGGAAAATCCACACGCCGATACCAATTCCAACAAGCCTGTCGAAAATAGCAGAGGGGCTAAATTACAAGCCCTTCTTTTAAGGATCTCTTCTGTGATAATTTAAAAAAAAAAAAAAAAAAAAAAAAAAAAAAAAAGGACCTTGCAACCACTGCTTTCACCCAAAAAGGTGATGTTTTACAAAGGAAGCATCCTTCCTGCTGGCACACTCTGCAGCATTTTAGTGCTGTTTTGTACAGTTGTACCCCTCGGGATCTGAAGGTAATTAAATGATGAAGACAACCTGATCATTCAACAGCAACGTGTGAGCTCAGCTTCAAGCAAATGAAGCCAAAAGCTCCCTTTTTAGCCCCAAGACATGCGGGCATGCTGCTTCTAGGAGGAGGCAGAGCTGCCAGCATGCTGCTCGCACACACGTCTCCCATGAGTCAGCCTCTGATGCTGTTCAGGCTGGTGGGAACCCAGGCTGCCTAAAAACTACCAGAGAGAAAGCACAGATTTAAATTAAAATCAAAACAACCCAGCCTGGAGAGGCCTTATAAAGAAAAAAAATGCTGCCTCTGTGGGTATGAAGAGTGACCGTGCACAAAGCAGGCTGATCTAACGGGGCTTCCTGTAATTTACATAATTATTCCGAGTCTCTGTGGCTGCCAGTTCAACCTTGACACACTTCTGGCCTGATGGCAAAGCTGCTGTGTGAGCTTCAGCTGCTCCACGGACGCCGTTCCGATGCCCTCAGAGGATGCTATCTTTGGGGATTTGGTGGCATCTTTGGGGACTTGGCGGCTCCCTCCCTTCGGCTATCGGTTACAAGCCAGGCACAGAAATAAATTCACCAGCACTGTCCGAAGGAGGACAGCGGGAGCACATAATGGGTCTCCTAGCGGCGATAAAAAGTTGGAAGGATCCCCAAAAATGGAAAGGCCGTTTAATATCAGCCCTCAGAAGCCCCCGCAGATCTCAGGGCTGTGCCGGGAGCAGCAGCGGGGGCAGCAAAACCCTGGCGGAGGGGGAAGGGATCCCTTTGGCAGCAAGTTGCTGGCAGTGACCGCGGGGCTTTCGCGGTGACCCGCCGCCGAGCCGTGCCAAGGGCAGAACAGAGGAGCCTTTTCACGGGTTTGCTGCGCTTCCCAGATACTTCAGGGGCTTTCTTTCGCCCGGTTTTATTCTCCAGCTCGGCCAGGCGATGGGGAGGAAACAGCTCTTCAAAGCGCGCTGCCAGCCGCGGCGAAGCCAGGCAGCCCTGGCAGCGGCAGCAGCCCTAAATCCTCCGGCGATGGAGGCAACAGCCTCGCGGAGGCCCGGAGACCGCAGACCTCCACGAGCCAGCAGCAGGCTCCCCGCACCTCCAAGCCCCCCCGAGACCACTTCACACCCCTCATTTTCATCCTCCATCACCCCGCCAGCGACAGAGGACGGCCTCCATCGCCCCGCCACCGCTCGTGGGGCCAAACCGCGCTCCTCCGGGGCACCTAAGGACAATTCCCCAGCCCTCGCTCGCTCCGTTTGAGGCCGTGCCTCTCCGATCCCGGCTCTTCTTCCTCCTTGAGGGCTGAGAAAGGGGGCCGAGGACGCTGCCTCCGCTCAGCGCCGGCGGAGCGGAGGCTCAGCGGCGCCAACGGAGGCTGGCACCCAACGCTCGCCCCGCGTTGCGGGCTGCGCCCCGCGGGCTGCGGGGCAGCGGGAGGCACTTACAAGAGGTCCCTCAGCGCCGTCTTGCAGAGGACGCGCAGCAGCCTCCATCCTCCGCTGCCCAGGCAGATGCCCAGCGTGGCGGCGAGGCTCCACGACCAGGGCACCCCGAAGAACCTCATCAGCCCCAGGGAGCCCAGGGAGGCCGTGCAGACCCCCACCGGCTGCATGCTGCTTGTTTTGGGGGGGGAGGACGGGAAAAAATAACGGGACGGGGCTGTCGGGAGGCCGGGAAGGGAGAGAGGGAGGGAGGCAGGCGGAGGGAGGCTGAGCCTCTGCCCCCCGCTGCCCCGCAGCGAGCCCGGCCTCCGCCGAGCCGGCGGAGTCCGGGGGGTGCCTCCAAAGGGGGCGGGGCCTCCCTGAGGGGGGCGGGGCCTCCCCCCCCCAGCTCGCGATGCCATTGGTCGAGGCGGGGAGGGGAGGGGCGGCGGAGGCTCGGCCTCCGGAGCGCCGCGGAGTGGAGGCTCCGTGCTGGTGCCGCCGGGAGGTTGTGTGTGGGGGGGAGGCCGTTTTGGGGTGAATTTGAATAAAAATGGCTTTGTCTTCCTTGTGTCTGGTGTTTTTTTTTGCGCTGTGCAAGCTCTGACAGGGTAGAGGGCTCCTCACCGGGACCGGCCTCCGCAGCGGGATGCTGAAGTGCCTCCAAGCGCTGGCCTCCCGGTGTAAGCGGATCACGGGAGGCTGGGCACAATCCGCCCCTATTAATAGCTGGGAGCATGGAGGGGGGGGACACACATGCACACCTTGCATCCTCCCAGCCCGCACTCACCGGTCGGTAAATCGGTCTCGGAGGTCCGCCGAGGCCACCCATGGCCTCCCTGTTCGCCGGGAAGGTGCTGGTGGTGAACAACTGGGAGCGGGACGAGGTGGAGACCGAGCGGGAGCTGGGGAAGGCCTTGGAGAACAAGGTGCTGCTGCTGTATTTCGGGGCGGCCGGGTGCCCCCGGTGCCGCCGGTTCGCCCCAGTGCTGAAGGATTTCTTCGTGAGGCTGACGGATGAGTTCTACGTGGAGCGGGCTTCGCAGCTCGGCCTCGTCTACGTCTCCCGGGATGCCACCGCCCAGCAGCAGGACGCCTTCCTCAGGACCATGCCCAGGAGGTGGCTGTCCCTGCCCTTCGAGGACGAGTTCAAGAGGTAGGGTCACGGCGTAGGGTCGTGCCTCTGCGTCCCAGGAGCTCCGGCTGTGAAGCATCCCCCAGGGAAAGGCACTTAAAATGGCAG
This sequence comes from Aythya marila, assembly GCF_965140915.1. Lineage (NCBI taxonomy): Eukaryota > Metazoa > Chordata > Aves > Anseriformes > Anatidae > Aythya > Aythya marila. The sequence continues at coordinate 1,168,004 of NC_139073.1, read as the reverse complement.
CGGTCACTGACCTGTGTTGGTGGGACGGGTGGGAGATGTGCAGGGATTCGCCGTAACCTCGTTAGCCACGGGGCGAGCTGTGGTTAATCCTCGGGATTATTTCCAGCTTCTGTTCAGACAGGAGCACGTCACGGTTTCAGGGTTCTTGCTGCTATCGTTACTCGTGTGCTGCTCGTGTAAAACGAGTCACAGCAGTTATCCCGAAGACCTGGATCCCTTCCCCTCTTATTGGCCCTGCAGAAATCTCCATATGGCTCTGCTCTGCATAATTACCAGCACTTAAACAAATGAGCAGGGTGGTTTTTCTCCTGTCTTGCTTCCAAAGGCCACTTCTGCCCAAGGCAGATATTCAGCAAGCAGCCAAACATCACTTAACTCTATACAAACAAGACCTGCACATAATCCCACAGCGCGTATGGCAGCCTCCCTTTTTCTTACCCATCCTAATGAATGAAATAAGGAGCTCAGGGTGCGGTGGGAGGACCGTGACATGTCTTGATTTGAGTCTTTTTTTCCCCTTTCCAGGGAGCTGGAGCAGCGCTTCGCCGTGTCTGACGTGCCCAGGGTGGTGGTGCTGAAGCCGAACGGGGAGGTGATCGCTGGGAATGCCGTGGAGGAGATCAGCCGCCTGGGCCCTGCCTGCTTCCGAAACTGGCAGGAGGCTGCCGAGCTGGTGGACAGGAATTTCCTCTTGGCAGAGGATTTCGATGACTGGGTTAGGAGAAGCATCACCGACCCCCTCCGCCGCCTCAAGTACAAGGTGGACAAGAGGACGGAGGCCAAGGATGAAGAGAGGAAAGGGGAGGATGAGGAGTCTTCGTAGGGGCTGACTTGGCTGGGGAGGTCCCTTGGGTAGCTGCCCCCAGCCTGGCTGCCTCTCAACAGTAGCACCAACATCTGTGTTATAAACACCTGCTAAAATTGCGTTAGTATTCTGAAAGGTAAATTGTTCTAGGACAAATGTGTTCTACTCCCTTGCACAGCTTTTCCTGAGCACGCATCCTTGGCAAGCAGCTCTCTGCTTCGTCCTTTCTGTTTCAACAGATTTGTATCAAGGCTCTGAGCAGCTAAGAGGGCAGTTTTACACCTTTGGCTGCATGCTCAGTAACCAAAAATTTGTTTGAGCCTGCAGGGAATCGTGCAGCACCCACCCTCCCCTGTCTATAACCTAGTGCTCTGAAGGGTAGCAGCACAGTGGAAGGGATTTGTTCGTTTGCTGCTTTCTGGGTTCTCTATTCTGTTCCTGGGGGGTGAGCTGAGAATTTAAAAAAGCTTTACTGGATGCATGAAGGACCTGGGAAGTAAAGTGCACATTGAAGAGAGACAGGGAGGCTGTGCAAGGCCGGCTCGTTCAACTCGTTTTCTCACTTAATCCTCCCTTCTCTTTACCCAGCAAGTCTGGCAGGTAGGCGAGGGAAGAAGTCCTGTAAAACAAATGGATGGGAGGGACGCTGCGTTCTGCACAACACGAAGGGTACTTCCTTTTCAGGACGCTCCCTGTATTCTCTGTGGCACATGGACACTGCACGAAGGGATGCAAATAAAATCTGAGAGTCCTTTCGGGTCACACACCTGCTGGACGAGTGAAACTCCTCTGTCTGGTGTGCTCTGATGGTCAGTAATAAAGCAGTACTCCCTTTACCTGGGGCAACGTCTGCAAACGCTTACAACTGTATTAAAAAAAAAGAAATAAATCACAAAAAAAAGGAACATGGAGAAATAAGAGGGAGGCAAAGGGCAATGTTTTCACCTGTAAGTGCTGCCCATGTGAGTACCGTGGCTATTAACTGGCAGTCAGGTTGTGCTTCTTGCCCCCATGGGACTCTGATGGCAATAAATGGATGCGCTACACCAAAATTTACATAAAATAATATAAAATGGGGACTTTTACCAGCCCTACTTTTTTTTTTTTTTTAAAAAAAAAAAAGCATGGTATTTTTATTATTTTGGGTTCAAAACCAAAAGTTACTCTTTTCTTGGGTTATTGTGTTTAGGAGAAAAAAAAAAAAACAGGCCAAGAAAGGGCCACTGAGCAACTGTGAAAGTGAAGGTGCTGGCACTGGGAAGTGCTACTAACATCATCATTCTAATAAAGAGAAACCAGAGCTTTGCTTCCTATTCTTCAATTTCAATTTTATTTTTTTTTTCTTTCAATTTCTTTCAATTTTTTTTTTGGCCAAGTAAAAGAAGCCATGATGCTTTCGCATGTACTTTAGACAAAAACTGAGCTGGAGCCACTCCTGTCTTATAACCAAGAAGGCTCTGCAGTACATCAGAAGCCAACAAAGCCAAATCTTCAAGCCACATCGTGGGCAGGAGTGGCTCCGGGGATCTGATAACGAGGAGGGGACATCGACCACAGATCCTCTGCCTAGTGAGCGAACACAGCACTGCACCCAGGGCTGGCCGCGGGTGAGAGAAAAATCCTGCAAAGAACAATCAGCCACCACCATTATTTCTCAGGTTCCATCAGATATGAAAATCACTCCAACCAATTCGCTGCATGGAAGCGTTGCATGGCGTTGTAAGACATTTAGCTCTGGTTTCATGTGTCATGCTCATGGTTTATACGTACAGGGTGTAGAACAAAAGGTATTTGAATGCTTATGGTTGTATCTAAGTATCCTTTAGTGAAAAAAGGAGGAAAAAAAAAAAAAAAAGATTGTTATTCTTTTCAAGTGTTATACTTTACAGTGAGACTGTGTGATTCTTGCTTTACTTAAAAAAGATATATTTATTCTTTTCAAATATTACACTTTGCAGTGAGACTGTGTAATTCTTGCTTTACTTAAAAAAAGAAATATTTGTTCTCTTCAAAAGTTATACTTTAAGGCTGTGTAATTCTTGCTTTACCTTTTTCTCATGTCACACCATACTTCCCCCAAAAGGCCACGCTGCACTGGACCCATAACCTAGGAAGAAATGTGCAGAATCTCAGAGATGCTTCCCAGGCTTTAGAAAGCAAAGAGTTAATGAGAGCCAGGTAGGAGGATCAGCCTGATCCTACAGATGGCAGAGATAGCCTGGGAAGTGAGTAATTTCATAACTCCCGAGAGGAATGTGGAAAATCCGCATCGGCTGACACCTGCCTGGGGTTTCAGACTCACCCCACGCAGACGGCACGTAGCTCCGCTCCCCTGCAGGGGTTGGCACAGGGTAGGACACAGCAGAGCCTCCGGAGCCCCTCTGCAGCCCCCGGGAGGGAACGAGGAGACTTCGGGCTCCATCAGCACACACCGAGATGCTGCGGGACTTGGAGTAAATGGCCAAGAGATTTCTCCCTCGGAGAGGTCATGGCTTTTTCCTGATCCATCTTTCAGCTGAAGACTGGCAATGGAAGAGGTGGAAAATGTTCTCTACAGGTTGCCCAAGACAACGTTTTTACTTGCAGATAAAAGTATGGTAAATAAGAGAGACCAATATGGAAACGCGGCGCCTTTGCATACGGATATTTGGGGCTTGTTTTGATTTCCGAGTTTTGCTAGGAAAAAGTTTCCTAAACTCGGGTTTCTATTTGCTGAAAAGGGTAGAATGAAATTCGGTAATTAAAACCTAGCAGGATGAAGAAGCTAGAAACCTAGAAGCCACTGGATACAGCTCTCCTGGATCAGAAAATGAATAAATGCTGAGAGCATGGGAAGTCATCGCACCCCCTCCATCTCTTTCCACGTTTTTCATCTTGTGTCTCCAGCAGCATTTACAGAATGCTGCTCCTCTTCCCTTCGATGAGCGAGAGGCGTGCTCAGGACCTGCAGGACTTTGGGAATCTGCTCCCAAAAACATAGCCTGAGAAAAAAATCTCACCTGGGGGACTGGGAAGTGCAGCATTGCAGCCGTGCCATGAATGGGACAGGAGCCTGGGATGAAGCCGGTGCTGCTCAGACCGTGGGCAGGTTGCCCCACAGCAGGATCCTTCCACCGGGCCACGACTCCGAATTTCTGGCTGCTGTCTGGGCTTCGGTGCAGAGCCCTGTCCCTGAAGACCGGGGCAGCCGTGGGGACCCCATGGCCAACGAGGTGCCTCGCATCGCCAAACACCTGAGAGACATCGACGGGAGATTTCAGAACTTACGGGAGCTCTTCCGAAAAGGTAAACCTTTAAAAATCCATTTATTTGCTTACAGCTTAACGTTCAACACATCCCAACCGTGGGCAAAAGCAACCCAGCGTCGTTCTTGCTGCAGTATTTAAAACCATGAATTTAGATGGCCCTCGGATAATTTAGGGTGGCTTCTCTCTGTATGGATATTTAATTATTCAAATGCCTTCTCCTGTAATGAATTGCATCAACAGATCAAATTTCACAGCACTTAGCCATCTAAATGCACAAGTTTCCTTCAAATGCAATGCAAAAAAATACCCAAGTGCTACCGACAACACTGCAATTACTTGCAAGTGAGTTAAACTGGCTGAAAAAAAGGGTGTCTGCGATGACTCTGTTGAGAGAACTGGGATTTGTCAGAAGTGCTGTGTGTCCCTGCCCTGCACACCAGCATTTTTGTCCTCCCTTCTTCCCAGAACAGCTCTGTTCCTGCAGGACTCGTACCCCAGGCACGCCGAACAAGTCAGGTCGGTGATGCTTCTCCAGCCAGCTCCTAGCTGTGGTGGTGCTCATAGCTTGCTTCTAACAGCCCCCAAACCGTGCCAGCTGAACGTGGAAATTGGGCTTGCCTGGGCTGGCTCTGCTTTGCTGGCTCCCTCTCCCTCACCAAATATCCGAGTGCTCAGCTCAGGGCTGTGTTTTTCTCTTAAACCCTTCAGATGTAAAAACACAAGGATGTGCAACAGTCCCACAGTAGGAGCCAGGATGTTTGGTCTTCAGGGTTTGTTATTTTCTGGTTTGCAAATAATTTCAGTATTTAGGAAGAACAGGGTACCTGTGCTGCACCACTGAAGCGACTTGTCCCTCGGAGAAGTGAGGATGAGAGTTTATGCATGCAAAAAAAATCATAATTTTCCCCCTTCTTGATTTTAGGAGAAGTTTTTTCAGGCCCTGTTGAAGCCAGACTGGCAGACCTCCTGCAAGCCATCTCCTCCTTCCTGAACACGTACCCTGCTTTGACCGGGGATGCCATCCAGCCCGCCGTAGCGACCCTTATCACCAAAATCCATGGTAAATCCAAAACCTTAGAGAACTTGACAGCTGCTGTAGTCACTGCCTTCTGCTCAGTGCTAATGGAAAGCTTTCACACCAGGCTCAGCACACGTGCAAGGGTATATAAAGCACATGTCACTCCCAAAGCTGAATTCAGCTGTAAGTGCTGAATTCCTGCATAACGCTGTGCAAAATGCTTGTACACGTCTGCTTGTGATAGCATGGCAGGAGGAAAATTAGATTGATCCACAGAACTGTAGGGATAGTTTCTTTACACAACCCTTGGAGGTCGCCAGGGCACCACACACTAACTAAGAAATACTGATAACAGCCTCCAGGAAATAAGAAATAAGAATAATTACTAATATACTAATATATGTATATATATATAAAAAGAAGAAATAAGTAATATTACTGTTCTACTCCACTCTGACCTTCTTGGAATATGAATCTTTAATGCTCTTTCTTTTCCTGCATTGTATATTACTTTCTTGGGAGCTCAGATACACTTAAATCTAGTGGAAAACCTCACCTGAAATCTAGTTGGTTGAAAACACCATGGTTTCTGGCCCTTGTTTTGGGACCAGGTGAGCTTCAAGAGGGAATACTGAATGTCCTGTCTCAATATTCTGCCATATGGCACAGAGCAGAGTTAGCACTGGCACGAGGTTCTCATCAGGGAACTGGAGAAAAAAGAAAGTGCACCAACCGAACAGCTGCTTTCACTCTGCGGTTCCTTTTCTCCCCCATCTTCAAAAGCCTTACTGAGGTGAAAATATATTTGACTTATAAAATAGCAGCAGTGACGTAAAAGGAAGTTTAATGAGATCTGGTGGTGGGCTGCTCCTGGGTATTGTCGGAGTGCACAGTAGTAGCTTGCCATTGTACTCGGTCTAAAATAGTAATTCATAAAATTAATTCTTTAGACAAGCAGTACGAGTTTGCAGGCTGCTCTGGAGGATCTCAGTAACATGAGAGCTGAAGCAGCTTTCTGCTCCACCATCAATGGTGATTTGCCTACACCAGCAAGTGGAAATTGCTGCTAAAGGACCATGTTATTATGCTGTATAAAACCCCACACTGCCTTGGAAGTGGAAGACGAGCCCTATCTCAGAAGCTCTTGTGCTTCCCTTTTATGCTCCTCTGATCTGCAAAAGAAAGTTTGGAGTTTTACCATCCCTACTCTTACAACAGGGAAAAAAGGGCGAGACACAGGAAAAAAGAAGGGTGAGACACACTCATTCAGCAAGAATGTTTGGGAGACAGAGTGATGAAACTGGGAATTTGGATCATGAGTTGTATTTCTGGAAAATGAGGAGTCACACCCCCCTGTCCTCTTTTAGCTTTTATTAGCTTTTTTATTAATCGGGGACTGGGGATGTTGACATACTCTGTTGCAACCCTTTTGGCTATAAATACCTTTGCAGACACACTTTTTATAGCTTTTATCTGTAAATACAGCCCTTTACAAACTGGATGTGATAATTACACTGAGTAAACCTACCTGTAATTACATGGGTTGAGTATACGGAGCTGAGGCATGGGCTTGGAAAGCTTTGATAGGAGAAACTCATCGCCTTGACAGCCTGCTGATCCCAGCAGCACCTCACCGTGGCTGTGCATCCTCATTCTCCTGCTGCCTTTTAAAAGTAAATCGTTAATTCCTGAGTCTGAGCAGAAATCACCAGAGTTCACACATGCCACATCCACCTGAGCCTGAAAAATTCAACACAGAAGCAGTAACTCAAGGATTCCAGGAGTTTTTATGTTTTTAATGTTAAATGACTGTTAATGATAGAAAGGTCAGCCTTAGCTATGACTTGTTCCTGGCTATCTGCTGTTAAGTACTGGGGGAGAAACCTATAGATCTGTCTGCCACAAAGCACAACCACAGGGAGAAATTTTGCAGAAGAAATTCAGCGGCATTATTTCAGCCTCCATCAGATGCTGAAGAAAGGGAAATGATTTTGGGGAGCTCAAATGAAAATGTTCATAACGTGCCACAGCAGCTGTAGGATCGGACTTCCCACTCCAGAGACAACAATAAAAGAAAGGAAGATCACAAAACTGAGTTAGAGTTCAGGAGGAGGAAGAGGAAGAGGAGGACTTAGGGGAACTGTCATGTGTTGTGTCCCCAGTTGTGTATTTAAAACCACAGAAACTTGTAAAAAACAGTCAGCCCCTGCATTTTAAAAATACTGTTTTCACTCAGATTTGCAGGAAACCTGCCCCTTTTTACCTACCTGCAAGTAGCTAGGGTCTAGGATTAATGCCCCTTAAAATGGGCAGTGCTTTCCTCTGCTCCACACACCAAACGGCCTCGGAGGCCAGAGCTCATGCTAGGAAGGAAGATAAAATGAAAGGGATTTAGCACTGTGATTTCAACTGATTTGAATCAATATTATATGTTCAGGTTGCATAAGAAAACAGAGCTTTTTTAATTATTCATGGTTTAGTCAAGAACAATAGCTTCACTGCTGAGCACAAGCTTGTTTTTTTTTTTTTGGTTGTCACATTTTTTGCCTTCGTTTTCTCACACTAATATTTGCAGAAGATAAAGTTCCCTTAAATTTCTGCTTGCTTGAATCTTTGAATAAACGTTTTCTGTTTCCCACATCACAGCTTCATCTCTAAATTCTCACCAAATTGAAGGCGAAATTAACTGATTTTAAAAGCAGCAGTGCTAGCTGGGTTCTTGCACTTGGTAAATCAGTATCTTGGAGCCAAGGTGCAGCAAAACATCCAGCAAGGGGGATGGGTGGGATGTAAAGGCTCACCCCCCAGCCCAGGGTCTGGAGAATGCTCCCAGGCTGAAAAACATGATACAAGTGACAGATTTTTTCCTTAGCTTATCAAAAACCTACAAAATTAGGGTTTGTTTTTATTAAAGAACCAATCCCCCAAAGGTTAGGTTTCAGTTTTGCTGGGCTAATGCTTCCCGGCTGAAAAACATCTTGATACAAGCGACAGATTTTTTCCTTAGCTTGTCAAAAACCTACAAAATCAGGGCTTGTTTTTATTAAAGAAACAACCCCCAAAAGGTTAGGTTTCAGTTTTACTGGGCTAAAACCGAGGCGGGCTGTGATCTCGAGAAGGCTCCCTTACACTCTTATACCACACATGAATAGAGTGGAGGAGTGGTGGAGGACCCCCCCTGGTCTCTTTCCACCACCTCCTGGTCACCTGCCCATCCCAAACCCACCCCTCGTGGCCTGGCATCACCTTTGGGATGATATCCATAGCCCCTTAAAGCAGTGGCCATGTTTTTGTGAAAAATCCTACACCCGTGGCGAACCATTTGGGGTGAAACTCAGCAATGCAGCAGAGGCTCGGAAGTTCGTGGGCATAAGCGAAAAACGGACCCCAGAATGGTCCTTTCGGTGCTGTGTGCCAAGACTGAAATGAGTTATGCAAATGGGATGATCAAATAAATGTGTGCTGTGCACTGTTTCCCCACACGGAAGCGTGTCTGCAGGAAGCAGATTTGGCTGCAGCGGCCGCACACTCACCGGCGGCGCCCCTGCCACTTGTTTCGGGCAGGTCCCCTTCACATGCAGCCTCCGGATCATCTCACAGCATCTCCTCCGACCAGGAATTCGTGTTTTGCTTAATTCCGCCGCGATTCAAAGCTGGGTAGTTTGGGATTCTGCTGCTTTCAGACCAAAACACTGAGGATTCAGCCATGGGGGACCCAGAACCAAGTGGTATGTGATAGCATTGAAAGAACCTTTTACACTCCTTTTATACTTCTGTACAACCTTTTATGCTATCTTTCGTACAACCTTTTATACTCATTTTAACGTAAGCTTTTGGGGGCATGGTGTGACGTGAGTGGCAGATCAGCCTGCAAGCCACTTAGCAAATATAGGTGATAATGGGGTTTCCATGATGATCCTGGCTGCTGAGCTCATTGAATCTTTCTCTGACGGATCAAATTATTTGATGTATCTGTGCTGGACATTGACTTACGTAAGAGGCAGGGATGCAAACTGCCTTTTATTTTCCAGGAGGCAGCAGGTAGAGCTTTCTCTCAAGAGATTGGTACATCATGCTGGTACTTGCACATCGTTTGTTCAAGTCTGACGAAACTTTGCTATAAATCCTTGTCGTTAAAGGTGTCAGCCTAAATTATGAACATAATTAGCATGAATCTGAGTAACACTTACTGAGCGTGTAAGAGTTTTCTGTACCAAGCTTGAATCCCTCCTGCCAGAGGCCCATGTTCAGCAAGGGCCAGTCCCTGGCACTTTGGAGAGAGGTGGAAAAAGCTCCCTGGCTCTGTAATCAAGGAAACACAAGAAGAAACATTAGACCTTTCCCTGCTATTATATTTAAATGCTGCATTAAGCTTGTAGCTAGAAAATTCATTATTTCAGCTCGCCTTTCACCTTCCAGCAGCTGGGTCTTGTCCTGTCTTTGTCATAAAAATTGGGAAAAAAAATAGCTAAAAGGATTTCTGTATCTCATGACCACATGCAGGGATAATGAAGGGATGCTTCACTGTCTTTGATAAGCTGAGTTTGCTTACAGGTTGTATTGTGAGAGTAGTTTTCCATGCACCTTTGCCCCACAGACTGCTTCGGTGTCTTCAGCAACACCACCATATGGGTCCCACGAGTGACTTTAAGGTCTGACGTGCTCACCATACAGCACTGTGCAGAAGCACGAGCTTTTTTTCTGCCTGAAGTTCCCCTTTTGTACACACCCAGGGCTTGCAGAGGTCCTCTTTGCACAGCATTGCATGTGAACCTCCTGTTAGGCAACCACCTGCCGTGTCCCTCTCTGCTTCTCAAGGCAGGCCTCCAGCCTGGAGGAACGGCATCCACGCCTAATTTGCTCAGCTGTTTTCCCCAGTGGAAGCAAAACCATTTCTGAGGTCACTAAAGACTGCAATTAATGTCTGTCTGCCTTAGTCTGTTGCTTTATGATCATCATCTCATTGACCACAAGGAGCAGACATCTGTTTCTGAGACCTCGCTAGAAGCCCACGCGTTGATTAAAGCTGTATTTTTATGTTAAAAAAGGTTTCACCAACAAACCTGTGACCAAAAATCCCCTCCAGAATGGGGTATATCTGTAAGTCCTCTGAGAAATCGAAGTGAGCTGTATCCACAGAATTCCTTTTATCAACAGAACCTCCTGTTTTAAAGGGAGGTTGTTCAACAGCTCTTGTGCAAAACCAAGATGACTGGTGTGAGTTATTTTGCTCAGTTTTATCTTTTTAGCCAGTAAGTGTCCTAGATTCATTCTTCTATTACTAACTGGGAGTTCCTTCTACTGCTTTCCAGTACTGTAAATGTCTAGTGGGCTTCACTGTCAGCCTAAATCCTTCTTAACCGTGGCTGACATTTCCTTATTCTTAATATTAGAGCAACAAGAAGCCAGAAGTTTAATGCAGCTCTTTGATCATTTAAAAAAGTGAGGCTTAGTAAGCAGCTGAACACTGCACAGTGCTGCAATCTATCAAGACACAGCTCTGCCAGCTGTAAAGGAAAGTATTAATGAAATAATCTCATTTTTATTTTGCAAGCTGATGCACCTGTGCTAAGTTTCTGCTGTCAGACATCTCAGAAACATTTGCAGTTTACACATTTTTTTTTTTAATGAATTGATGTAGTAAGTGGAAATTCTCCTTTTTCTACACCGACATGTTTCATTAATCCCCTTGTTAATACGTACTGCTATTTAAGACATCTGTCTTTGTGGGTATTTCCTGTGATCACACTGTTCAGCAGCAGTCCTGACCTGCTCAAGAATTATCTGATTTTGTAAATTCAGTTTGTTCCAGGGCTTTTGAACGAAGATAACATGAGAAATCAGAGCAGCAGATGGGAAGTGGTCTTGGTTTTGCAAAACCATTGTCGAGAAGCTTGGTGTTCCAAGGCTGTTCTAATTCCAGGCAGAGAGATGCTGACCTAGGCAGCCTTTAACAGCCTGGTTAAAAAGGGAGGATTTCACACAGAAAGAGATAATGAAAATCTGAGTTTTCAGACCTGAGCTTTTGATTTGGCCCAATTTTTTGCAAATCATGCTGTGACTTAAGAGTGAGTGCATTTTATGTAGCTGCTGCTGTGATGTGCAAGTCTCGTGCAGGGGATTTGCTGTGGTGGAGAACTTCAGAAGCTACGCTGCAAACTGCAAAGCTGAGTGCAGAGGAGGAGGAAGGCGCTACCAGGAACTCTTGAGACAGACTTGCGATATTCGGTCGACTGTGCCATGCTGAATTCGGGCTCAGACATTTATCTCATTTCACGGTAACCCTAGCTGAGAGGGAAGTGATGCTTCTGCTAAAACTGCAGAACAAGGGCTTCTAAAAATACCCGTGGCACTTTGCACACCCACCTCTGCGGGAGCTTGCTCTCCCCGCGATGGCAGCACAGGACGAAGAGCAGCAGGCTTCCCGGACAGTCGATGCACATCAGAGGACAGCATCATTTCCCTCGAGACCCACAGATGGGGCAGAGCTTTGCATGACGGCTGTTCGGCTCCGGTGTGAGGTTTTCTCCAGGATGCAGGTCCAGCGGTGGTGCTGGGAAGGATTTCTGCCCTGTTGCTGGAATTGCTTGATGTCAGGGAGAAGAAGGAGGGTTAAGCAATAACCACCATCAGAGGACACAGAAAGGAAAATATTTGCAGACTGGAAGAATGTGATAACATCCATTTTATATTCCAGGGGCAATATTGTACTAATTTCTCAAACCATCCATTTGCTTTAGGACAAAATTGCGAGATGTTTGGGTAGGCTCAGTCTTAGTCTCTTTACCTGCTGTTGGGATAACCACGTCCTTCACAGTGAGTTGTGTACAGGACTCTGAGTTTTTCAGGTGAAAAAAAAAAAATTGCTATCCAAGCAGACCTTTTTCCGTGCAAGCAAAGCATTTGAAGCTGTTATTGCATTTCTCAGTGAGAAAACTGCATCAGGAAGCCTGAAGAGCTGCATAAAGAATAGATGAAGAAGGAGAATGAGGATGAATATAAGGAGAATAAGGAGAATAAGGTCCTTCAAGAGGAACAAGACTAGGAATGTGGGCTTTTAATTACCAGAAGAGCGAGCTTCTGCATCAGCATCAGTTGTCACTGGGATGTCCAGTGAGGTAACTGGCCTCGAAATGAAGCTTCCATCTGTAAGTGAAGCAACAGAGTCACAGGGAAGTGACAGAAAGGACTGAACCTGCATCTCCATCGGGCCTGGAGTCCTATGACCCCAATGCTCTGTGAGCCTGCGACCTGATCCTCCCTGTGAGCAGGATTTGACAGATGAATTTGTGGATATTTATGGGAGCCCCTGCAAGCCTGCCAGGCAAAGGTGTACAGAGGTTTGCACATTTAACGGGTGGGCTTGATTGCAGGAAGGGACACCTGGATGGTGTCTGGCAGCTCAGCTGTGGCGATACATTTGAGGCACTTCATTTCCTTCCAGAGATATACACAGGGTGCATAGGGATCAGGGCTAATTGGTGCTGCTGCTGAAGGACAAGGGGAATATAAAAGGAAGGGGCTGCACATGGGGAAGCACACATTTAAACTCATGAGAATGCAGCCAGTGACATCGGCTACAGCAAGGCTACCTAAACTCCTTGGGTTCGACTTGTCTAGCGTCCTGCTGCTGTAAGCAAAAAGATAAGCAAAAGATTTGTGAGAACTCGAGGCTCTGGCTTATCTTACCGTGCCTTACAATGACTGCTTTCAAAAGAGAAATGTTTCATTCTGCTCGTCACCAGCACCGCTAAATTGAGTCATTCCTTCCTGTTGTACAAACCTCCACTAGTGGTAAACAAGAACTTGAAGACGTCTGTCTGCTCAAACAAAGTAATTAGAGCCGTCAGGATTCACGTTAAATTAACACGCTTGGATTTGTTATGCCTTGGATTATGAAATATTTGTGCCTCTTCTAGAGAAAAAGCGTGAGGGGTTTGGCAAACCCCCTGTGGATCCCCTCTGGGCACTGGCTGAGCAGGGTGGGAGATGTGGGTTTAGAGACGTGGATTTTGTGGGTTTATCACGATTAACCGGGACAGGCACTGGGTACAGCTCACAGCATTAGCACCGCCGGTGCTTTTAATCCCTTCCCCAGGTCTTTCTGAATGGTTTGTTGCAGTTCCTTCAGGTTTATGGTAAAAAATGAGCGGCTTCACATATTTTCAGTGTCCCATTCACTTTTGGAGTAAAATACTCATAAAACTCTTAAAGAGCAAGGCCAGCAAAAATCTGAATTATTTGCTCAAAGGCAAGTAAAGCTCGGAGTGTTCCAGCTCATTTCTGGGTGCAGAAGTGAGCACGGCATCTGGTCTGCACCCCTCTGTGCTGAAGCACACCGTCAGCGTCCCACCCAGCCTTCTTCACACTTTTTTCTGTTTTCAGGCTCATAGATGGGTTTAATTCACACCCCCCCCCCCTTTTTTTTTTTTCTTTTTTTCTTCCTGTTGCTGTTGGTTAATCATGGTTTAAACCACCACGTTTGTAGGCTTCATGGTATGGCAGCTCCTAGTCAAGCCCTGGCTCAAAAAATCTGTATTTTTCAGGACTGACACAAGGCCCAGGAGTAGCTATAGCTAAATGAAACACAAACTGACTTTTCCACCAAGCATCATTCAAGTGACATTTGCAAGCACTTGCTCATTTTGACAGCAAACTCAACTACAAGTGAAGCAACTTTAGATTTAGGTCAACCACATCCTGTTTCCTGGAATGTCAAAAGGACAAAGAACAGTGAAGTTTTCTTTTGTTTTTTAACACTTGCGCCCGCTTTTTTATATATACATATATTTATTTTATTTTTTTGCAGTGGCTTTCAGCCACTGACTCAAGTCAGGCTTTCAGCCTGACTCAACATTAGTTCCTGCCTGCAGTGACAAATGCACAACTGAGTGGAAAGTGAGATTAATGGCACTGATCACCTCACATACATTGCATGTGCTTACCTCCTCCGTGCTGTGTGTGTGACTGCAGGCAGGACACGCTTAGACTTTACGAAGATCTGTGGCAGGAACCCATTGCCCCTTGTGTGGGAACGAGTCCGATTTATATTTTTCATGCCCAATAAGTTGTTTATATTTTTCATGCCCAATAAGTTGTACCTGCTGGGGACTGAACGAGATGCAGTATTTCATGATGGGGATTATCACCATAAATAAGCACGTATGAAATATTGGGGAAGCTCTGCGCATTGCAACACGCACATGATGCAGAAGGAAAGGGCAACTTGTGCAACTCGGCCCGCGCACCACTCGACTGCAGCCACTGCTGCTGCTTTGCCCTGCACGTGGTTCTTTGGGGCATGCTGTGCTCCATCCAGGTTCAGAGCATCCCTCTGCACCCCGTGAACCCCTCCACCAGGTCTGCCAGTGCACTGCCAGCCCCAAACCAAGCACAGTGCCCTGGCTTCAGCTCTGCGCAGCTGTAACAAAGATTTCTGTGAGCTTTTCACACCTTGGGTCTGTTTGCAAGCCCTAAAATATCACAGGTATCTTCTGGGGACGCCTGCAGGCTCATTTTCCAGGGGGTCCTTCTTCCCAGGGAAACCTGGCAAACTTATTGCTCAGTGTTTTCTTTTAAATCCCATCTCATTTTGGGCCTCACCTTACGCTTTGCCTGGCCATTGCAGTTTGTCACTTCCCTATGAATCCACTCAGAATAGCAGAGCTCAGCTGCATCCCCCTGCAGCTCTGGAAACCGTCCTGCAGACCTCAGGGAGCTCTGGGCTGAGTGCTCCAGTGAAACAATTTCTTCTCCAACCCCAGGTCTCAACAGTCAAGAACGGGTACCTGAAAACAAGAAGCGATACAGTGAGATATTCCGGAGCCTGGACGACTTGGAGATCTCCATCGGCAACGCGTACGTAGAGATACGGGGCAGAACCACCTCTCTGGGTCTTTGCACACCTAACTTATCATTCCTTTTTAATTTATTTCATGTCATTCCTTTTCATTTTACAGGGCAGTTGATTTGTTCATTGGTGATGCTGACAGCACTGACGACACAGACCTGTCTGCAGAAAAAGAGATTGTTCCGGTAGGCAACGAATTACCCATCTTAACAAAAAAATTAACAATGTCTTTTGCCAAAATGCACATTATTCCAATTGGCTTTTAGGTGACCCTCTGAAAAAAATAGTTATGGCTTTTACTTGAGTAGACAGAGAAGAATTGCATAACATTTGGTTACTGCAGTAATGGTGGTGGCAAAAGAACGGACAATATTTAGTGGGAGCATTCAAGCATATAGGATAAATAGGATAATTAGGATTATATCATAAATAGGATATTTTTTTTTTTAATATATTTATATATTTATTTATTTATTTTCTGAAAAATGAGATGTGGAGATTGCTGGTTTAAGTTCTGCACTCTAAGAAAAAGACCAGACAAGGGAACAGACCTAAAATACGTATGAGAGTCATGCATCAAAAATTTCTAAAGCTCTGGCTTTGACAAACAGAAGCCCTTTAAAGTAAAATTTAATGGTTCTTTTGCTTGCTTTGGGCAGTGTGGGTCTTTTGGGGGTAATTGGCCTCATTTCATGCCCTTCCGTGTAAACAAAGGGGCAAGGAACTTAATTTTTCTCTGACAGCCACTGTCCTCATGTAATCATATTATCCTCAGAGCTAAACTTAAAAAAATAATAATCAAATATTTTGTGATTCATAATAAAATAAGAGCTGCCAGCATTCAATCATAGCACTCCTTTTCCAGCCCTGATCTCTCTGCATTAACAATGTGCTTCCTCCACGTTTCTGTTCATGGCAGACTTTTTATTCTTTTTTATTCTTTTTTGAAAAATTCTCCCAACTTCTCGCTACTCCTTTTCCTTCACCATTTTCCTCTTGTTCTTTTTTCCCTCCCCACAGCTGAATGAAAGTTTCTGCAAGAGCAAAAGCAGTTCAGAAAAACAAGCGCACGCAGACATGACAGGTAAGATCACAAATTAACACGATTATGTGAATATTTCATCAATTAATGTCTTGTTAGGAAGGTGCTCGTGAGGTCCTGACTTCCAATTACTGAGACCTCAGTCTCAAAAGGTTTTAGGCACAGTGAAGATCTTTCTTTGAAGCACTTTTGTTGCCCACTGGGATGATTCTCTTTGGGTCTGTGCTCGTCACTGGCATCATAAAACGTGACATTAAATTGTTTTTTTATACAAAGTCCCCACAGAGGAAAAAAAAAAAAAGAGAGATTTTCTAAGCTGCTTTCTCACAGATTTCAACTTAAAATGTATTTAGATTTGCTTACTGCAGCATGATGTAATTATCTTCTTCTAAGGAACAAGAATACTTGCAACTCCATATGTTGTCACCCAGAAATGCGTTAAGTTCCCCACTTGTGGTTTCCAAATTAAATCAAAGCACTAATTAAAAGCGGGGGTAGAGGAATACACAGGTCTAAACCACCTGGAACTTGTACGGTTTGACAGGTAGGACAGCATGGGATTGCCATGAAATAGGTCATGATGATTGTTCAGGGAAAGACCTCTTTTTATGGCTTTTATCTGGGTATTCAGAGCACCAACTCCAATTTTTGCCACTCCTGGGGGAGCCTCTGTCCATCAGTTAGAGCCACGCTGAATCTGGATTTTTTTTTCCCCAGTTGAAGAGGCAGATGAAATGCTGATTAAATGTGAAGGTGGCATTGATGCAGCCCTCGAGTACGCCAAAATGTGGTGTAAATATGTCAAAGAGCTTCTCAACTGGATTGAAAAACGTCTGAGCTACGGTGAGTCAGTGTGTATGGTACCAGCTGGGAGTTCGTACGTTGTCTGATAGCTTTTTTTTAATTGTAGCTGAGAACATAAAATTGGAAATGAAATTATAGCAGTGAGAACTAAGCCAAACATTTACCTTTCACTTCCTTTGCCAAAATAAGAAGACAAAGAGCTTGAGTCAGATTTTTTCTTTACCTGAATGATCCTACCTGGCAACACCCAGCATTCACAGCCACCCCTGCAGCTGTTAACGTGGTGTCTGATCCTTCCACAGAAACGGAGTTTGCCAAAGGGATTGTGAAGATAGCAGAATCGGGACGAAATGCCATCATCCAGCAGGTATGGGTCCCCGGGATGTTCCTGCTTTGCTGCGTGGGGTTTCCTCCAGAGTCCTACACGGAGCAAACGCGAGGCTGTCCACACACGTGAATGTAAATCCTACAGCAACTAACCCTCCAAAAACCTTCCTAAACTTCTCAGTGTTGGAACTATTCCTTTTTTTCTTCTGTGGGCTTACAACACAGGGAGTGATTGCTTGGAGAATCAGAGGGCAGGAAGTCAGCACGATGCTGTGCAGCATAAAAACCCTTCTGCAAATCTGTGTCTGAAATAAAATACAATACAATGCTTGCTCATTTAACCAGTGTACACAGCTCTAGTGTTACCGTAATAAAGTTTGGTCATAGCTCATGAATTTAGGAAAGCTGGAGTGGTTATCTGTCATTTTATACCTTTTTTGTTGTTGTTGTTTTTCTGCAGTCCAACATGCCTCTTCGAGCACTCTATGCAATGGTCTTGGAACACGACATTAAGGTTGGAAATTCAGCTAGTGAGACCGTGGGGTTGCTCCAACAGAAGGAATTCTACCAGGTACTGGATTTCTGCAGAGAACAGATTACTTTGCTGGAAAATCAGGCAGTGGTAGCTGCTGGAGTGCTACAGAAACCTAACAGGAGTGGGGTTGGGGGAAGGAGAGATGGAAATGCACACCAGGATTAAGGGAGAAGGAAGCACCTTGCAAGGCTTGCTTTCTATGTCATGCCCTCATCTGCCAGATATTTTTTCCCACCTCTTAAGAAACTTGCCATCCTAACTCTGACTCCCCTGCAGCCTCTGTCAGCCAAGAAGAACGAGATTGAGAAGTGGAGGAAGGAATTCAAAGACCAGTGGACAAAGGAGCAAAAGAGGATGGTAAGAGGCTGAAAGATGGGCCTGACCTTTATGCTGGTCACAGCTCAAAACACTGAAAACAAATGAAAATGTGACAATTTTGCAAATCTGTAAATGTAATTTGTAAATGCAAACATTTACGAACAAGCGATAACTAAATAGTGTAATATGCATCCTGCCAAGGGCTCCTAAGGAGTGCCTGAGCTTTGGGAGGAGAGGAAGGGGGAGTGTTTGGAGGATAATATCTGAAACAGTCCCTTGAAGGACGAGGCAGGTGCTTTCCTCGCGAGAGGAGCCCTGCTGTGATTTGTTCCTCCTGCGGCCCCACGGGGACCCCTAACCCCACATGGATCCCTAACCCCACATGGATCCCTAACCCTACGTGGATCCCTAACCCTATGTGGACCCCTAACCCTATTTCTTTGCCTGTCCAAGAACGAGTCCTTGTCATCCCTGCGCAAGTCCCGCCTGCAGTACGCGCAGCGCTGCGAGGAGCTGGAGAAAGCCAAGTACCTGAGTGCCAAGGCAGAGGACGAATACCAGAGCGCAGCAGTCGTCAACCCCAGCAGTGCCAGCAAGCAGCTGGAGAAGCGGCGCCGCTCCTGCGAGGAGGCACAAGCCAAGGTGACGAGTTTCGGACCGGCTGCTGTTATCCCCATGCAGCCCGTGAGCTGTGTTTTGGCAGCTCCCTTTCCATCCCGGTGACTTTCTCCTCCCTTTGCTCTGTTCCCCACCCCACACAGGTCCAGGAAACAGAAGCCCTGTACAAGATGTGCATTAACGACGCCAACTTTCGGCGGCAGGAACTGGAGAAAGTGCGGGCACGCATCGTCTCCCACATTCGGAAGCTCATTTACCAGGGAGACGAGGTGCTGACGTGGGTACGTGTAATTCCTCCTTCTCATAATTTCTCCTCCAGCCCTCATTTCAGAGAAAATCCTCTTTGGCATAAGACCACTTCCCTCTTATTTTTATTTATTTATTTTTTTTACCCGATGCCTGACTATTCTCCAGCAGGTGAAATCAGACGAGCGCTCTGGACAGCGCTTTGTCACCGACCTGCTGCTCAAACACTTCTCAGATACATAAGAATATTTTCAATTAGTACTGCTTGCAGGACAGATATCCAGAAAGAAAAGCTAGCAAAGTAAACACAAGCAACAGCAACAAATAATTTGTTCTGTCCATCCTGCAGAGCAGAATAACGACATTCAGCAGAAGTACAGGTAACCGAGGTGGGTAATGCAATACCTTTTTTTTTTTTTTTTTCCCCCTTGTAAGGTCACGTTAAGGATGTTTAAGCAGCGGCAGACTCAGTCAGAACACATCCCAGTGGGATACCAGCACCTGGCCGAGGTCTGCAAGCCGTACAAAGTGGGTGAGAAGTACCTGGAGTTCATTCAGGCTCTGCAGAAGAAAGACATTCACATGGAAGTGTTTGAATTCGAGTCTCTTGCTTCCGGAGGGCAGAGGTAAGGAAAAAAAAAAAAAAAAAAAAAAAAAGGTGGAAGATGAAAGAGTGGTTATCTCTATCATTTGCCAAAGGTTTGGATCACTCTGTTCTCAGATTGGTGCTGCTTTAATTCCCATTTTTTCCTGTGAATAGACAAGGTGAAATTAGATTAAATAAATGTTTCCTAGTTTTACACAAGCGTTTACTCCTTGAAAACTTGGCTTATACCCAAAAGCTGCCTGAAACAGATGTCTTTTGGCATCCATGAAGCAATATTGCTCGTTATTCTTCATCTCTGGAAAATCTTTTGCGACCCCTTCCCAGGTCTCCCCCCAGCAGCAGGAAGAAGATGTCACTGCAGCACACGGGGGGCAGCAAGGACGCCAGCACTCCAGAAGACACGTCCAGAAGGCAGTTCTCCCCAAATGGTGAACAGAGTAGGTTGAATTTAGTAAAGACCCAATTTTTTTTTTTTTTTGAGTCATTGTAGCTTAATTTAGATAATGGTGTAGCCAAAAAGAGGTGGGAGATGTTCTCTGATCTTTTGGGCAGTGCTTAAGGTTTTGCTCAAACTGGGAGAGAATGGAGCACAGAGATCGTGCTGCTGCTCTTGAAAAATACAGATTTTCTGGGAGTTTGGCTTGAATTTTGACCCAAACCTGTATACAGCCAGTGGCACATTTGTGAACCCATCCTTAACTCAGGCTCAACTGTTGCTGGCAGGAATCATGGCAGAGGATGAACGGTGATGCAGCTGGGAGCTTCGTGGGGCTTTCACAGCTGCTGTTTCAGCTCAGCCTTTCTTTAAGTGTATTTATATCATTCTAGCAAGGAAAATTACATTTCTTTACAGGTTTAAAATATATTTCACTGTCTAACAGCATCTGTAACGCATCCCTTTCTGGAGCAGAAGCTGTCAACCTTTTTTAATTTTTTTTTTTTTTTTTTCTAATAGGGCATTATCTAGATGTCTTTATCTATTATCTAGATGTCTTTTGAAGCCTAACTTGTTCAGGACTGATTGCTGCTTTGGCTTACTGAGCACCTGCCTGTTTTTCTTGCTTCAAAGGACATTCACCGATAAATAAACAGATGTTTTGAGAAATAATTGCTAACAATAAAGATCCAGTTAGAGGCATTCACAGATCGCCTCAGCTGAAGGCAATTCTTAGCAATTTCCCCAGGAGTGCTGGGGATATTTGGTCACCGTGCCCATCTCCTGCAGGTACAAACAGATCCCTCTGCAGTGACACAGAAAGCCTCGGTGGCAGCTGCGAGTCCCGATCCCTGGACTCTCCCAACTCCAGCCCAGGTGAGAGCTGCACAGATTCTTACCTAGGATTTAAAACAGACACAAGTAAATTATTTAAAATATTTAAAAAACAAAACAAAACAAAACAAAACATTTTTTAATAGTTTCTGTTTGTTTTATTTGCCTTTTTTTTAATAGTTTGTTTGTTTTACTTGCCTTTTTTTTTTTTTTTTAAATAGTTTGTGTTTGTTTTACAAGTTTCTTTTACTTGTAGAGGATCACAAGGATGAGACCAGCTCTTTGCATTTTCTCTCTTCTCCAGGAAACTCTAACAGGAAGCTGCTGAAAGCTCCATCCACCGGCACCATGTCCTCCTCGGACGATTTTGAGGAAAGAGATTCACTGCAAACCTTTGAAAACGGTGAGCGACCTGGATATCTGACTCAGGAGCTGAACACCGCGCTTTCCTGCCCAGTTACCAGTTAATTTTCGTGCTGTTTCTGCAGAAAATGGCTCATCCCAGCAACAATTCAGGAACATCCTCCTCTCCAGCGCGGCGCAGACCCACCGGCTCAGGAAGCTGCGGGGCCCGTCCAAGTGCCGGGACTGCGACAACTTCATGGTCAACGGCTTCGAGTGCGAGGAGGTGAGAGCTCAGCCTTCATCACAGGCACCTCGTGAGCAGCCTGTGATCATCCCACTGGAGGTCTGAGGGGATGAAAGGCCCCCCTGTAAAGTTTTGTGGTTTTTCTCCTGACACCAGGCATGTTTTTCAGTGCATGGGTACACTGCCAGTTGCCCAAAACAGCCCCCTTGTACCCCAGAAAGGGACTTTGGTAGAGTGGGAATAGGAAAAGTCCTCCAAGGAGACCTGGACTACAGCTAGAGCATAACTCGGGGGGATTTCTGCCTTTCCAGTGCTACCTGGCCTGCCACAAGAAGTGCCTGGAGAGCCTGCTGATCACCTGCGGCCACAGGAAGCTGCCCAACCGAGTGCCGCTTTTCGGCATCGACTTCACCCAAGTTCCTCGAGACTTCCCCGAGGAGGTCCCCTTCATTGTGGTGAAATGCACGTCGGAGATCGAAGCTCGTGCCCTGGGAGTGCAGGTGAGTTGTTCCTGTGGGTGTTTTGTCTCAGTTGTCATCACCTTCTCTGATCTCTTCTCGCTCCATCCCAAACTCCTGATCTATTCCCTTTTTCCCCAACGCAGGGGATCTATCGGATAAGCGGGTCCAAAGCCCGGGTGGAGAAGCTGTGCCAGGCTTTTGAGAACGGCAGGAGCCTGGTGGAGCTCTCCGAGCACTCCCCCCACGACATCACCGGGGTGCTGAAGCATTTCCTGAAAGAAGTGGGTACCAAACCTCTGCCAGACCACCACGTTCAGCCCTCCACATCCCTCAGCCCCAGGCCAGCAGGATGAAGTGACACAGTTTCCCCCCTCCTCTCGCTGCAGCTTTCGGGACCGGTGCTGCTGTACCAGCTCTACAACAGCCTCATCGCGCTCGCCAAAGAGATTCAAAAACCCGGGGAAGAAAGGACGGACTCCGCCGGCTTCCCTTCGGACCCCATCCAGAGCATGAAGGACCTGCTGAGCAAACTGCCTGGAAGCAACTACAACACCCTGCGGCACCTCATCGCCCACCTGTACAGGTGAGGAGCGTGCTGGGGGCGTTAGGTGCTGACCCCGGGGGGCCACTGCTGAGACCCCACTGCCAGCTCAGCACCAAAAGCATCCAAGGTGAGCTCCTGGGCTTCCTCAGCCTGGGCTAGAGCCAAGCAGGAGGCTGTGAGGAGGGTAAGAAGTCATTTGTGGGAAGGAGAGACTTGCGGCAATTAGGAGAAAGTCTTAATGACCAAGCTTGGTCATTAAAATACAAGAAAAAAAAATATAAGCAGCTCCTTGCTGACAATACTCCGTAGTTTAAGTGCAGAGCAAGAGGTCACGTAACGTGAATCAGGGCCCTCTTGTGCAGCTCAGAGCAGGGGTCCCCAAGAAAAATCTCTCATTAGAGCTGCCCGGACAGATTTGGGCAACCTTGGGGATTTTTGTCTTGTTTTTGTGCACAGACCAGAGCTCTTTTTCCCCTGTAAATCTGGGGTTTCTCTCTCTACTAGGAGATGTGGGACTGGTGCATTCCCTCTGTGTACTCAGTATTTTGGGGCTGAGAGCTGGGAAGCCCCTCACAGTCCTGTTTCCCTTCTCCAGGGTGGCAGAGAAATACGAAGAGAACAAGATGTCCCCAAACAACCTGGGCATAGTGTTCGGGCCCACCCTGATCCGGCCAGGCTCGGGGAGCGACGTCTCGATGTCCTGCCTCGTTGACTCCGGGTACCAAGCCCAGATCGTGGAGTTTCTCATCCAGAACTACGAAAGGGTGTTCGGGATGGATGACCTGCCTCCATCCTTATCCCTCAGCTGTGAAAACCCCTCGCAAGAAGCACCGACAGAAAAGGATGAAGGACACCAGAGCCCAAGCGCAGTCCAGAAAATAACCCTAGAGGTAGAGCTGCCAGACGCTGAGCTGGGCTTGCTGACCCTGCTGTAGGGACAGAAAGGCAAACTGGCAGATAAAGAAAACTTTATTCACAGGAAAAAAAAGCTGTTTGCTGTCAGGGGGTTACTCCAAGAGGAAGGAGCAGAGAGCCTGTTGCACATGGAGTGGGAGAACTAGAAAAAAAAAAAATATATATATAAGCTAGAGATCACTCATCAGCTTCTCAGCCCACTCTGGACAGTGGGTTTTGCTCCATGGTTTATATCCCAGTCATTCTGAAAACTTGTGGGCTTCTCCATGCTAAATTACTCGGGACACTGCTGTTTCCCTGTGTAAACAGCTCGACAACTTTGGAAGCAGCTACATCAGAGCCAGCAGGTTCCCTGGTGGAACCCAACAGGGCTCTTCTGCATTCCTGATCCCTGGCCGTGGATCCTTTTTTATTTTATTTTATTTTTCCTGTGGGCTCTGAGTTCTTCCCCAGTTCCATGGCTCTCTCCTCACAATAGTTCACACATACTTCACAGCACTTTAAAAAAAAAAATTGGCATAACACCCCCCCGAGCCAGACATGGCTGCTCTTTCCTTTCCAAGGCTGGTGTGATGAGTGAAAAAAAGAGGAAATTACTTTCCTAAAGTTAAGCCAAAGGGAGTTGAACCCTGGTTTGGGGCTCTCTGCCTCCTGCAAGACAGCCCGTCTGCCACGATCACACCCATGCCAGCCATGTAGAAACACTGAGGAAACAGAAACTGGAGTAACTGTGAAGACAGATGAAAAAAAAATAATAAAAGAAATCACCAACAACCACCACTTCCATCCCTGTGTGCAGAAATCCCACAGGGTTCATAAACATCCACAGAAAGCCCTGAGGTGTGCACAGCTATTGCCTTGGACTATTTTTAAGGGCATTTTGCAAACGTCCGCAGCGTGACTGAATCCTACAGGTGTCACAAGCCTTTAGGAAGGGGAGTTGCTTCTGAGGGCACTCGTTTTGAGATTAATAAAACCGACTTCTGGAGCCCCTGCCCCAGGTGTCCTGGTCCTTGTGCAAACTCTCACTGGTTCCACGCGAGCTCCAGCTCCCAAGCATCCCCGTGTCCTTCCCTCACCCGTCCACACGCATTCGATCATAATTTCCGTGCTATAATTGCTTGGTTTCAGATGTTTCCCCCTTTCTATCCTGAAATGTGGCACAGGAACCTCAGTCCCAGCACACGACCACTTTCTGGGCGGGTTTTGTGGCCTGGAGGCTGCTCTTGAACCAAAATATTTTCCTCTGGCCCAGCCCTGGGACCTTCTGCATGCTCCCTCCCTACTCCCTCAAGTGTTATAGATAATCTAAGACAAATCAGGGCATTTTCTACTTAAGTTTTTGCTTCCATTCACTGGGCTATAGCAGCAGTCGGGGTGAAGCGGGAGCTGTCTTCATGTCAAATGAGGGTCCTGTATAAACACTCCTGGCTTTTTCCAACAGAATTTCTCCTCCCAGCACGGTTTAAGCGTGGACAGTGTGTCTGATAACTCGTCTTCCAGGGAAGCCGTCAGTGAGCTGACTCTGGAGGGAGCCCCCAGCCCATTAAGCACGGATGCCCTAGGTAAACGAAGCGGTGGTCTTGGTGCTGGTGTAGGCTGCCTGGTACCATGCTGGCTGTGTCGTGCACCTCCTGCCTCCATGGTACACAGCAGGGGAAGTGTAGCCGGGCCTTTTTCAGCATAATTATTCATCACTGAGTGCAGAATAGCACCACAAAGCTTGCCTGGCAGTGCAAGCACGTTTTCTGGTGCTCACAGGTTTTCTGCCTCAGCTCCCAGCCCCACAGCCAACTGCCAGCTCTGCTGGCTTCGGTGTACCGAGGACAGCTCTAAGAATATAAACCTGATTCATTCCTCGTGCCTTTTCCAAGCGTGCATCTCACATTTCTTCCGATGAACAAAGCTGTTAGAGGGTGGAGTTTTCGCCTCGTGGTGCAGCAGGGCTTTCAGCATCCTTTCTAACAGCAACAGAAATCCTCAGCCAAAACTGTTTGCTGCAGTAACCCTGTCTCACTGCTCTAAGATAACTATTTATTTTTGTTGTTGTTCAGAGATGAATACGAGCACTGGCTCTGAGCTGGAGGACCTGGAGGACTCCGTGCAGGAGAAGACCGACAGCGATTCGGACACTGTCGTGGGTACCCAGCCCAGGGGCCATTTCAGTCGGCAGCCTGTGAAATACATCCGCGTGCAGGCAAAAACAAAACCAGTCATTCCCAAGCCTTCCAGTTTGCCCTTGAGGACTACCACGTTATCCAGCATGGCCACGGACACCGGTGCAGAAGGCAACGCCACCGAGAGCAGCTCCATGGCAAAGGATG
Source organism: Aythya marila (assembly GCF_965140915.1). Classification (NCBI taxonomy): domain Eukaryota; kingdom Metazoa; phylum Chordata; class Aves; order Anseriformes; family Anatidae; genus Aythya; species Aythya marila. The sequence goes on along the minus strand of NC_139073.1, from coordinate 1,142,483 downwards.
TCCTGGGGGAGAGGACTCGGAGCAGGAACAGCTCGCCCGACACCAGCACGCTCAGGGGCCGCTCAGGAGGCAAACAGCAGCTCAAACACTTTGAGATCACGGAGGAAACCGCCAGGATCATCTCAAAGCTTAAAGCCGACGACACTTCAGCATCCCCAGAAGGTTCTCTGGAAAGCCTGGGGTCTGCTGAGAAAGAAGTGAAACTCAACCCAGAGACGCTCCCAGAGCAAAGCCCCTAAAAATGACAGCAAAAAGCAGCAGAAAGGGGACTGAAATCCCACGCCACAATTCCTGTGGAAGGATGGAATAGCAGCGGGGTGAGAATAACATCCTAGCAGTTGCATTTACAAAGCAGGCTGGAGAAAAAGGCTTCTGCTGGGAAGTACCTGGAATTTGAGCTGGCCCAGGCTTTGCTTATTTGTCAGCAAACCCACACGAGCCTGGTGTCTCTCTCTGGAACGTGCCCAGTTTAGAACGAAGCACAATAAAGGGAAAGGAAACACAGATTGTCTGGCTGGAAGGATGTAGCCTGGCAGGAGGTAACTGAAATGTAGGACACTGGGCAGAAAACATCCCCAAGTGGCTGCTTTCTGGCAGCTGCAACAAGCACTGATTTTCCTTGGTTTTATTTCGCAGCATTTTTTAGCGTAATGCTAATAAAACAGGGTGCATGGGCAAAGCACATGCACTCCGGATGCCTCCGTTGCTGGAACTTCCACTCGCTGGTCAGCACAAAGACGTTTTATAAAGGGGAAAGACACTGCCAGGCCCACTTCCCCAAAACATTAACTCTTTCCCTCGAATCATTTCGAGCTTCTGCAGTCCTTGTGATGCCGGTGCTGTCACAGAGGGGCTGAACCCCCAGCAGATGAGAAGATCTTCAGATCAGTCTTAAAAGGAGGTAACCCCGAGGTGCTGGGGCTCCGTCTCACCCCAAGGATCCTTTCTGCCCCCTGCAGCAGATTTTCTGCCCACCAAAATGGGACGGGAGAAATCTCGGTCCTACAGTGCCACCTCGCGACGGCTCATCCTGGGGATAGCTTTGCGCTGTAGGATGGGCCATGCTACAGGTTCCCTCGGCGTTGTGCTGTGTACACAGTGTAAATATAAATACGATACAAAGTTCTGGGTTTACTCTGGAAAACAACCCTGCACTGGGGTTATTTTCAGTGATTACCACCAGCTGCAAAGACACTAGCACGTGTATGAAAATGTAAGAGCTAAGTGCTAAAAGAAAACATTACACTTTCCCAGCCAGCTGAAGAGGTTGAACAATCCACCTTCCAGGTCTCTTTCATCTCATCAACAGATATGTTTTGGTCTTAACAGAATTGTAAAAGAAATGCTAATTCTTTAGCATCTCTTTCTTCTTCGCATTTGTACAGTTTCGCCTAAAGAGAGTTTGCATCTCTGGAGCAATGTACATTTGTTAATATATTGCTTTGAGTTCTGGCGTACTAAGTTATCTTTTACTGTAGAGCGTCTGTAATAAATGACTGGGTGTTTTATTATGAGCTTATCCTGTGTTTGCTAAACGAACATAGTAAAGGCTTAAGTAAACACTTAGTGGGCTATTATTGTGAGTGCCAGCTGCACTCAGGTCTCTATAAATATAAGTGTAATTTGCTCACAATAATTCATAATCTGAGGAACCAGCAGAGCCAGAATAGGCTCCCTGGTAAAATGCTAGTTTCCTTTTGAACACTTAAATAGTTAAATAGGAGAGTTGCTCTACAAGGAGAAACGTTCGGGGCTTGTACAGCACTTCTGCCCTCTGCTTTTCCTTCCAGCAGTCCAATGCATACAAAAAGTCTATTAGAAAAAAAACACACACTCACTCTTACCTTGTAGCTCCTCGTTACTTGCTGCTTTCTGCAGAGCTGGTAATTTGTTGGGGCTGAGAGCTGCCAAAGCATCGTTTCCAGCCGGAGCTGTACGGCTGCCAGGTCTCACTCACACGGGGAGAGCTTGGACGCAGCAGCAGAAACCTCTCTCCTCCTGCTTACGATGGGGATTTTCTGTCATCCAGCCACAGCTAACACAGTTTGGTTTGGAAAGTGAAGTGCTGAATTTCAAACAAGCTTGGCAGGGAGGGGAAACATCATTTCCTCATGTTCTCCCCCCTCCTTGACTCTATCTTCACTTCAAAGGAACCTCAGCCACACATACGTATGGCAAGGGACAGGCACCAGTCCTGGGAAATGCTGACAAGGAACCATCTCATCATCTTTTTTCCTCATTCCTACTACAAAGCTGGAGTAGGGAAACTCTTTAAAACCTCCTGTCAGCTCCTAATGTTGCCTGCAGCCAGCTGTTCTCACAGCAGCACCTTGTGGAGCTGCCACATCACAGCATTTGCCATGCAGCTGATAGCATGAAACCAGAGCAATCTTCTCATTTGTTTATTTTTTAATCAGCAAAACCAAACTATTTCAAGCTTTTTTTTTTTTTTTTTTTTTCCCTCCAATTATTCCATTCCCTCACTGAGCAGGTCAAAGGCCCCAGGACTCCCCAAACAGGGATCGCAGCTGGGCTGCGTATGGTGCCCTCTGAATTCAATTAGGGAAATTGCAGCACCAGTTAATTTTAGGCAGGGAGTGGAGATGCCCTTTTCTAGGAGAAGCCCCTTGGAGTTTGTCATTTGCTAATCACTGAGTGTTTAATTGCGAGCAGGCTACATGAGGGTGCATCTCAAACTCAGCAGATCTGCCCCAGACTTCCTGCCCTCCAATAAAGGAGCTCTTCAACTTACCTTTATCCTTCTGAAAAGCTCAAAGCAAATAAACCTGCAAGTACCACAACTCTTAAGGGTTTTCAGGTTTTTCCAGTGAAGACTGCTGAGGGATTTACCTTTATGGTGTTCCAACAAAGCAAAGGTGAGCAAAGCAACAGGCAGCACCTTTTTTTTTTTTTTTTTTTTTTTTAGGGAGCTCAAGGCTTTGGTCCCATTCTTGATCTCCTCTTTTCCTTCTTTAACTATTTCTTCATTTTCCATTTTAATTTTTGTTTGGTGGTGTTGCTTCTCATGACCTAATTGGAGAGGCTAAATGGAGATTAAAGCACACATATGACATATTTCTTAAAGTTACCCCCAGCAGGAGAATCTTTGGGGAAAAAAATAAAGGAAATAAAAGATAGTTCAGGCCATTTAATTAGCTGAAAAGAGGCTTCCTTCACAGGTGTTACCTTTTGAACCTTGACACTCTGTCACTGTTTGCATGTGTAAGAGTGACCCTAGAGCATGAAGACAGGGTCTGGGGCCTGTTTATGGCCTGAGGCTGTGATGGGGGGAATATGGGTGGTTTGGGGGTTGCTGCTGGTTTCCCAGAAGCAGGTTTTTGTTTGTTTGTTTGTTTTTTCTTCCTCTGGTAGCTTTTATGCTTCACAATCTGTTTTCTAAGGGTAAGAAGTATATCAGCGTTTGATTAACTGGTTACCCTTCTTCAAGTGTAAAATGAGACAGTTTTTGTTTCATTTTAGCCACCCAAATACAAGGTGGTGGGACAAGAAACTGATTTATCAGTTGGGTTCTCCTTGTGGCTCACCTGCTGCCTGCTTTGAGAGGAGTCACTGGGGCATGGGGACTTAAAGCATGCCAAAATTTAGCAGTCTGTGTAGTGTGCATGTGCAATATGCCCTGAGAGCATGCGGAGTGAATGCTTCCAAGAAGATAAACTGTCACTGAATGTTCCTGTGACCAGATAGCAAACGTCTTCCTGCGAATCTGTGAGTCGAGCTGGGGTTGCTGTGTGAAGCTATTTATAAAGCAGCACCTCTGCCGTCTTCCTGAGGCTAGTTCAGACACAACTCGGGGTTGTGTTTGGGGTCTGTTATATTTGGATGGAAGGTTTCATTCCTTTAGGGTGAGAAGCTCTAAAGTTACCCTTGTGCAGGATGCTTCCTTGCCCAGTTGTAGCTAAAGATCAGTGTAGGTTATTCTGGTCTGCCTTGCTATTCCAGCAGTCGCCAGTAGGTACAAAACTTATTTTTAATTCCTTCTTTGAAGCTGTTTTGTTGTCTTGCGTTACAACGGAATGTCTCACGGCAGGAGAGCTGTGTAATTTTTTTTGTTATTTCATGGTGAATGAAATGATTTCTATCTATAGCTTTAACGCATCTGGAGTACTGCAGGGTATAAGACATGTCAGCATCACTGCTTTCTTGTTTTATTTTTAAAAGCTGTCTTCCAACAATTAATTAGCAGATTGGATGCAGCAGAGCACTGGGCAGATGAGGTAGTGAAAAGTGAGCTGCTCTGCACCTCTTGCTGGGAGTTCATGCTGCTGGAGACAAACAGCTTTTATTTTCTTCTCTCTCTCCCTCTGCCCCAGGATGTTTTGTGATGTTCTTGCTTTTGTGACTGCCCAGAGTAACAGTACCTATAGCCATGTGGGAGCTGGGAGAGAAAGTAAGCCAGGCATATCTGATCAGCCAGAACTCACCCATCTGAAGTGCAGAAAGCAATTTGCTTTGAGAGTTTTTGCTAAAAGGCATCGAGACAGCGTGCTTCCATCCCTTCCTTTGTACTGCAGTACAGACATACCTGCAGGCATCAAGCATCTTGGGACATTCAAGAAAAGCATGTGAACAGAAAGCTTAGGATGAGCTAAACCAAATCAATGTCCATCCATCCAGGCCCACAGCTTGTGGCTAGAGTCCTTTCAGGGCACTGGCTGCTTTCCCCTATCATTTATTTTAAAAAAAGACTTGTAGAGCTGTAATTCAAGCCTTGCTTCTACAGTGGGTTTCAGATACTTGGCATCCGAGGCCCTAGAGGCAGTCAGTTCTGTAGGTATCTTATACAACTCTCTTGAAGCCAGTTTATTTCTCAGTATAAATCTATTTAACAGATGGAACCTGTAGGCTTCCTGTGCCCTTTACAAGAATGACTTAGTTCTTGCTGCAAGATAAATGTTCCTTTAACTTTCTTGTTGCTTTTGAAGCCTTTGCAGCAGAAAAAGGCATGGGAGCAAGAATGGAATTAATCTTCCATTAGAAAAGTGCTTAAAAGCTAAAGGCTTCATAAAATTAGAAAAATGCCACCAAAAGTGATCAGGTCAGGATCTGTCCTAATGAAGGCTGCTCTGGGCTGCTAGCAGAGGGAGCTGCTGATTATAGAGCTCCTGATGCACCAGCAAAGGGGACTTTGCATCGTAGAATCCACTTTGCTGGTCCTCCACTGCTGAACAACTATTTGTGGGAACCCCATCAAATTAAAATGATCGGTGTTGGGCTCCTTTGCTTACGGTGTTCATTTTCAGGTGTTAGCAGCTGCACTTGCCAAGTTGTCTGGGCACCAAAAAGGTCACGAACTTGCACTTTATTTTATTTATAAAAGTAGGGCTGTTGCAATCTGTGTCTGTTACATGACCTCACTCTTGTGGGAACTGATCCTTAAGAAATGCAAGATGCGGTAGCATGGTTCAGTGCATTGACAAGGCAACTGTGGGCATAATTAAATATCCCTGGAGTGATCCGAAACCTTTACTGAACTGGGGAAAAGCCACGTTGCCTTCACCAAGGATTCAGTTTGACCAAGACCACCCCAAAGGCTAGCTCGCAGGAGGAAGTCACACGTCTTTGAAGAGGCGGATTCTTCCTTTCCTTGCTGGGGGTAGTAGCTAAGTGTCAGTCCCTGATGCTCTTGCTTGAGATAAAGCTGCAGTTGTGCTGCATCTGCTTGTTCTCTAGCTGGAGGCTTTTCTGAATTGGTTTTGTGTTTTTTTTCCTCTCCAGACTTAAGCAGAAAGGCATGTTAAATGCTTTTTATGACTCTCCAGCCATAAGCTGCAGGCATCCGACATGAAACCAAGTGGAGACACGGGGGAAGTAGGTTTTCAGAAATAATCCCTGTAAAAGCAAAGGCTGAGGCATGTGGAGCTGGAGCGCCTGTAAAGTTCCCTGACTCTTCTGGCGAGTGCCAACTAAGCCGGGAGGCTTCATCCTGCTGGGTGCCAGCCAAGGTCGGGGTTCAGAGCAAGGCAGGGTGCAGCCTCCTTGCAAGAGGAGACTGAGCTGGGGGCTGCCTGCGTGTGGCTCACGGGAAGGGAATTTCCATCCAGTTCTGTTTTTATTGACAATAGTGCGAAGCGCCAGATGAAATTATCTTTGGGCGAAGATGAGGCCGAGTCCTGCTCCATAAACACAGCATCCTGACTCGATTTTAACCTCGCTGTGGCTTCTAATGATGTGACATCATGCAGGGGCCAAGCTATTCTTTCTCTGAACTGCTGCTTCTGCCTTCAGCGTTGCTTGTCTCTGTGCAGGATAATCTCCTTCTTCCTGTGTGAATTAGGAGGAGCAGCAGCAGAGGGGCCCCTAGACCATCCCGACTCCAAACAAAACACCACTGCAAATAACCCTCTCTTCCCTCCCTGCCCTGGTTTCTCTCCACCGCTGCAGAGCAAATGTTTTCATCTTGGAGAGGGCTCGAACAGGCAGTAACTTGCAGGCAGGAGGAAGCTAGCCCTACGCGCACAAAACCCATTTCCAGGATAGTTACCTGGCAAAGGTAAGAGGGATGTTTTGCAAGGACCCAGGCGCATTTGAGAGAATATCCAGGCTGCTCTTTCTCCATCTTGCTTAACAAGGCAAATGTGGCAAGGTCCAACACTACGTTTTGCTTCGGAGATCTCCCCATGTAAATTTAAGGTGTTGCCTATGCTATAGAAATGCCCTGATTTGAAATATCAAAACACAGCCAGGGCAAACCTCAGGGAGGTGGAAGGAGGAGGAGAATTTTCCTGGTTCGCTGTGATTTGTCCTGCAGCAATTGATTGTAAGTGGTTGTGAACTTGCCAGAGTGAAAGAAAATTCCTGGTGTGGGCACTGCCTTTTTTCCACACCTTTGTTGAAAACTGCTCTTTGATGCTGCAGGCTTGCAACCACGGCTCTGCTCCACCTCGGAGTTGGCAGCATTTCAGCAGCAGTGGGTGTTATGAAATTCCTGCATTTCTAAGGCTGATGCACGCGCTGCTTCCCAGTGAAAGATGTGGCTGTGAGCTGAAGCTGTAGGAACCGTGGGGTGGTTTTATTGCACTCCAGGGAGTGCTCCTCACTGAGTTTGGGAATCTCTGGGCCAGTTGGGACTTGGAGGTATTAATTTGAGGAACTGGTTCTCTGCAGAGAGCTGCTGGGGGGGCTGAGGGAAAGGGGGGAATGCTCCTTCCAGGAGGTTTTTAACATTCCAGGGATTCCAGGAGAGGGGTCACAGAAAAGAGGAGGGGAAAAAAACCTTCAGATTGTCATCAACAGGAGCGGTCACAGCTATGAGGCTCAAAGAAAAAGCTTGGCTTGAAGTCTGTTTGAAAATGCAAAATCTACAAAAAGCAATTAACTCTGCTTTGAAAAACAGAAGTGTAGTAACAGGGAGGGAAACGTCTGACTTCAGAAACGCTTCTCTACCGGTTCTCTGCTGGGCACCAGGATGTGATCGGATCTGCGGGCTGCATCGAGATCAGGTTACTGTGCTCGAGTGGCCTTTCTGCTGGTGGCAAGAGGCTGCACAAGGCTCCGAGAGCCCCTTCTGGATGGGGAAAAACAGGAAAACTCCCAGAGCGATGGGAGGAGAAAGGGGGTTACAGAGGGCCTGGATGTGATGGGTGTCTGGTCTCCTTGGTCCTGCTTGTGCTCACTCCAGCATGTTGTTGCTGGGAGATGCCTGAGCTCAGTCCTGAAGCAGTTGCACAGCTGCAAAAGCTGGCGTGAGGCTTTGAGGTGTGCTTGATTTTGGAGGTAGCAACCTGGAAGGTGAGCTTGTGCAGGGTTTAGTCAGCTAGGTTAGAGACACACAATAAATTTGTCTGTTAAATATCCCCCAAATCTGAAAATAGACTCCCTGTTTTACTGTTATGCAACAAAGTTTTATTTTTTCTTTATAACTAGACAAAACCACTAAAAAAAAACAAATGCTGTTAAGGTCCGAAATATTCCTACACCTCCATATGAAAGCAGACACTGTCTGTGACAGGCTTACACAAGCCCTGGCCTGATCCAACCTGGCGTTTCTTGTACCCCCCTTTGTCCTGGATCTGGCGTGTGTGGGGCCAGAACTGCAAACGTGCTCCTGACCCTTTGTCAGCCCTTGGTGCTGCGAACCTGCTGGGTCTGTCTGACGTGCTGGGCTATTGTGGCGGATTGTTGACACTTCAGTTGAAACCAGTTATGCTGGGCCGCTTTCCTGATTGCTCTGGGTGTTTGATTGTTTATGAGAACATCGCCTCCAGAGCGCTCGGTGAGTGCCAGTTTAACCTGAAAGCCTGCTGCCATCCCACTCGGCAGCCGCAGCGCGGGGATTGCGCTGTCTTGATGCCTCTGCTGCTGCCAAAGGGCTGCCCCAAGCAGGGTTCTGCTTCTCTGTTGCTCGTTCTCTGTTGTGGCAGGTTGGATTAGAGGCTCAAACCCACTGCTGGCAGCACAAGGGCTGGAGCAGACCAAAGGAAGGGCTGGGGATGTGGGGGGGATCCTTTACTCCAGCTTGCACTTGCCTCTTTGGTCTTAAAGCCATCGTGCAACCAAATGGCTAAGAAATGCCTTGGGGTAAGGTGGAGGATCAGCCCTGTGTCACCTCCGCCAGTTCACACAGAATCGTAGAAATCATTTGAAATGACTTCTTGTACCCTCAACATTGTCGTAAATCCATGACCAAGGGGTCTGGCTACAGTGAGGATTTCTGGCTCCCCGTGTCAGGTCCTGACTTCTCGGTTCCTTGGTTGCTCCCTGCTATGAGAAAGCAAATCTGTTAAAATTCAGCGATTCCAGGACAGGACTCTGGGTCATTCATGCAGCATTCTGCTGCTTCTAAAGTGCACGTAGAAATCTTGTGAGAGGCCCTGTGCCTGGTGCTGTCTTGTGGTTTGTGTTGCCAGTCTGAAGGTGCAGCATTTGTAAGCAGGTGGCAATGATCGGTTCCTTCAGGGTCTTTTTGTGGCCTGCATGAGCCTTCTGGCATGATTCCGACCTTTGGTGGCTACAGGACATAGAGACGGAATGGAAGGGGAGCTTAGGGAGCTTGGTGCCATTTTCAGCTTCTGTAGGGCTCCATAGTTGCCCCTTTGGTATCTCAGTCTGCCCCATTCCATCTTTTCCTCTGCTAGTGCTCGTACTGACTTGCTTCCACTTCTTGGCTGTCCTCTTCTGTTAATGATTTCTTGGATCCTTGGCCTTATCTCTTTCCCCTTTTGTGTTCAGCTCGCTTTGTAAATCTCTGCCTGCCTTAAAAAGCCTTACTCGGCTCTGCCAAGCTCTACCATGTATCTGGCTGGCAGTAGATTAGGGTTGAGTTTGGAGATAACATTGTTCCTTGGGGAACAGACGATGGTAGGAGGAGGGTGGGAGAATAGGAAATTGGAGCAGAATGGAAATTGTTGGGGCCTTTTCAAGAGGTGTAAATCAAAACGAGTGTGTTGCAAATCTCGTGTTCTGTGTTTTGTTCATAACTTACACAGCTACGGTTTGGTAGCACGAAGTGTGCTGTCTGTGTTTGTATGGCACTTAGGTAAGACAATCTTGGACAGTCCTTGACGTAGTAGGAATGTGAGCACTTTTTCTAGTAGCGGCATTTTTTTTTTTTTACCGACTTGGGGTAACTTTTCTTCCCCACCCGTGCCTCAGTTTACCTTCTGTCTCAAGACATCTCTTATACCCTACCAAAAAAAGCTGATGCCCCCGTTCTCATGTTCGTCAAGGCTTCCTTTGTGGTGTGAGGCAAGTGTCTGCTGCAGCAGATGTGGGTGACCAGATCCTGCCTAAGCAGCGCGCTGGAGACGCGTTCAGCTGTAGCATGCAACAGCACGCAGCATAGCTGTGCTACAAGAACAAGACTTTGTGGTTTGGAGGCAACGCATCGTCCCAGGAACACGGCAGGTTGTTCATCTGCCATCCTGCAGCGCTGCAAAGGTTTTGGGGCAGTGGGCGAGGGGAGAACAGGACCAGAGGGTGCCCGTTCCCACACCTCGCTGCTCCTCCTGCCAGCAGCGGAGCTGCCCCACCAGGCTGATGGCAGCATTTCGGAGCAGACTCGTTCCAACCAGCCCCGGGCCAGCTCCTCCAGAACCGGAGGTGCTTGGAAAATGCCTCTGAGAGGCGAAAAGGACTCGGGTTACAGCTGCGGGGTGGATCGGGGCTCCCGCAAGGGCCCGCCTAGGGGAGGACCCAAGGAGGGACGGGCTCGCAGAGCTTTCGCAAACTTGCCTTGAGAAGCCCGTGGTTCGCAGCCCATCACGGAGCGAGCTTTGCCTGAAACTTTGCTTGGAAGGCACTTGGCTCTTTGTGGCTTGGGAAGCACCTCTGTCCTCCCGAGATGGGGATCTCCTTGCTGAAGAGCTGGCCTGGTTTCCTGTGGTGGGGGGACCAATGCTAAATGTCAGGTTTGGATGCGGTGGTTGTGCTTCCAGGTAAGAACGCTCTTCTTTAGAGTAAAACCTTGTGCTGTTTATGGCTTAAATGACAACAACAACAACAAAAAAAAGCAGTGGTTTGAACATTTGGCCACAGAAATTTACATGCAGTGGACACCGGTAGAAACAAATTGGATTAGAGTCCCTGTAAGCTGACTTCTCTATCCATTGTTCTGTTTTAATCAACACTAATTGTGTTTTTTGGGGGGGAGGAGGGGACATAAAACCAGCCATTCATTCCTGTTCGTTTCCACGCTGCGATCGATGGCTGGTGGCTTGTTCCCAAATGCTAAACGTCCTCCCAGGTCTTGAGGAGCTGAGCAGCATTTTCCACTTGTGCAAGCAGGAGGAAATGGAGAAGGGAGGACGCTTGCACCTTTACTTTCTGTGTAAAAACTCTGAGTTTTACTGTGAACCCAGAGCAGTGATTACCTGAGTTAGAAGGGGGAGAGCGCGCGCGTGTGTGTAAAACTCAGGCAGGGAGAAAAAGGCATTTTGCACTCATTTTGTGTGCTCACACAGCAGTGGTTTCTACCAAGGACTGCCTGCAGAGCCAGACTCGGTGCGAAGGGGGAGAGACTTGAGCCGAGTTTGAAGCAGTGTGGTTAGAGCAGAGGACAGGTCTGTGCATTGCTCAAAGGGCCGCTGTAGTTGTTGCAGCGTGTAGCCAGCGTTTTGTTTTACCAAGTCAGCAGTACTGCTAGGGGAAAATCTTGTAGGATCCCGTTAAAGAGTGTAAGGCCACGGATGGGGGTTGCTCGGACACTGAACAATAGGCTCCTCCAGCTCCTTTGTGCATCATGGCCCCAGCCTGCCTTTCTGTCTGCTTGCTGCTGTGGGCAGGGTGTTTCTTTCCCCTGGCCTGCTAAATTCTGATTTGCAGCATTGTCTGCTCTTGCTGCCAAGCTCCGAGGGCAGCTTTCTAATTGCAGAGTGGCAATGAGCTGGTGTGCCAGCTCCCAGGGCCTGCCACAGGCATTTACCTGTCATTTACCCCACCCAGCTCGTGGAATTGCACGGGTCCAGCTCGTGACCTCACCACCTTTCAGAGGGATCGCAGCTCTCCGGCTTCTTGCTGTGCTCCAGCTGGGTCTTGCCTACAGAAGCAGTTCAGAAACTGTCATTAGGATTGGGAACTTTCTACACTGCTGCTTTACACATGCAGAGCACAGCTCCTTTGTGGGTTTGTGCAGCTCTGTAGTCCCCTCCCCCTGTCTGTGTACCACTGAAGTACTTGTGCAATGCTGTGAAAAAAGTTCACAATTTGGGAGCGAGCACTCAGGAAGCTGGCGGGGCACATCATAGCTGCTGAACTTCTTTTTGCAACAAAATCAGGTTGGTTTCTGTAACGTAGTGGCAACTAAAGGTAGTTTAATCTGGATTTAATCTGGTTTAAAGGTAGTTTAATCTGGATTTCATTTGTTTTAGTGTCTGCTCAGAAATCACTGAGGAAAACCCTAGATCCATCGCCATGTTATTTCACTTTGATATTGCAAAGGCTTCTTAAAGTTAACTGTGGTATGAGCTGTCTTTGTGCTGCAGCGTGCACAGGCAAGCGCCTGTGCCATGATGATCTTCAGACTCGTGTCCTGAGGGAGGGAGCATTTAACACTGCTCCCCAGCAGAAATATGAATGGGATTAAAGGGCCCTTGAAACTTGCTCCCTGCTTACGTGGGTGGATAGCGTATGGGGCGCTTTGAACTTTGATGCCACTTCAGGTTCTTCCAGCCTTCCTCCCTGGGCAATCCTTGTACGTAATCTTAAAAACAAAGTGATTTATCTGACTTCGGCAGCGGTTTCCTTTTTGGTTTGGGGTTTGTGCTTTCAAAACCGTTTTTGCAATAAGAACGGCCTAGCCCTGGATTTCACCTAGATGATTTCCACGTGGAGATGTGGTCGGTGCCTCCCCAGATACACCCTGCACAGGTGGTCATCTACTTGCCTGTGATTCACCGTGGTTGTGTTCATCCTGTTCTGAAGCTTTCCTCCCTTCCTCATTCTTCCATCGCTTTCTGCTGTTGAAACCCAAACCCTTACCAGTGATCTGCCAAGTCTCCACGTGGTATCTCAGCAGAACCTACTTGGTTGCTTTCACCCCCCTGTGCTGAGCTTGGACCACGCTGCTCTCCCAAACATCTTGAAAGAAGGATGGAATTACTTTACTGTGCCCCAAGTGACCCATGGGATCGGTTGATTTCTCTTCATCCTTTTTCCTCACCAGCATTTATAAGGATATTTCCCTATTCAGCAGCAGAGATGGGATTTTTAAGCAGAGTTGTGCTTTTTTTGTTCCCATCTCATGGCAGATGTGAAGCAGGTTGATGAGGAGCCCACCAGGCAGTGGAGATCAGAAGTTTAGGAGCACGGCAGGCTTTCCAGACCCAGCCGTCCTGTTTGCACAGCTCGGCGGTGTGTGCAGGCAGGGCTGGGTGCGGTGCGGGTGATAATGAGCCAGCCTGCCCGCGATTACCTCTCCTCCCTGGTACCAGCGACAGCGTTGCTGTTGTGCCAGGAGCTGCTGCTGAAGCGTCCAGGAACACGGGGAGATCGCTGCCAAGAGAGCAGAGGAAGATGTAATTAAGACTCCTGAACTCTGTTGCGGGTTCAGGGTGATTAAAATGAATTGTAAGTTGGTAACTGTGTGTTTTTTTTTTTCCCCTGTCTGGAGAGGATAGCGCTCTTGCTGCATGGTCTCAGGCTTTCTCTAAAATGAGAGCGGCGGCTGAGCTCACGAGAGGACAGGAACCAGTGACTTCATGAGCAGAGCTCAGGAGGGTAAGGAAAAACGATGTCACTTTTCAGCACCTCGCGGTGCTGGGAGGAAGGAGGCTGCAGGCTGGGTCTGCCCTTCCCAGCAGGGACTGCAGCCAGCCCTGACTTGAGATTTCCAAGCCCTTGGTTAGGAAAGGAACACGAATATCTGCTGTGGGATGTAATGCTTGGGCTTCTCATCCCTTGGGTTCGTTCACAGTGCTGCGTTTGTCGCTTTTTTTCCCCACAGACAGGCAAAGATGTGTCAATTACCAGGTTTAAATTCTGACCCTAAAGCTGTAATGTAAAGCATCTTTCAGCTTAACGTGCTGCCTCGTGTTTGGTTGCCCACAGGACAGGAAGTTAAAATGTCAGAGAGGCGCGTGGGCTTTGAAAATTAAGACTTATTGTCATGGTCCAGACAAATGGCTTGCCTGCTCTTGCTCTCAGCAATGCCCAGTGCTTCAGAGAAACATGGAAAGCCCTTCCTGAGACTTGCACATCTCTTCCTATCAAATTGTCACCAAGTATAATGAGTCTTGAATTGCAGCCTTGTTCCAGACCTGGAAGGGAGTTGCTTCCTGCACAGGTGACTTGCTGGTTGGTGTTTGGAAGCGTGGGATGCTGACCCACATACTGGTGTGTAGCCTCGAAGTGCTGCAGCTCTTCCTGATGATCCAGCTCATCAAGACCCAGCCCTATAGCAGTACATGCAGGCTTCTTGCTGTCACTGACTTCCTTGGGCCCAGCTCTAGGTACTTTTCCTCTTGGTTCTGGCTTTGGAGAGAGCTCATCTGGTCTGGAAGGACCAGCAAATGCTGTGTGTAGTGGTCTTCAGGAGCAACGGTGAGGTTATATCAGCCCTGAAGCACTAAAGCTACCCCAGGCGAGATGAGATGCGTGCTTCCTGAACCAGAAGCAGCAGTCCTGGGGACTGCAACAGCTGCAGGGGCTCATTCTCCATCAGAGTTTTTTAGCGATTGACTGATAAACCTCCTTTGCTGCTGCTTTGTTTGCACATTTCTGAAGCGGGACATCTGGGACAACAAAAATAGTTTTGTCTGTCACCCCTGTGAGGCTGCGTGGGGCAGGCAGGGAGAATCTCTTATCAGATCTGGCAGGCATCTGCCGGGAGCGTTCAAGGTTTCGCTGCATCCTCAGCATGGCTTTGAGGACAGATGAGGAGCCAGCTCAGGAGACGTGTAATTTTTTCTCTCTCACAGAATGTTTTCTTGTATTTGAGGCTGTTTCTGTGTGCATCAAGGGCACTAAAGCGATGCTCAGCATCCCCTGGGCTGGTAAGAATTGTGTGGGCACGACGAGCTAATGATACTCTGCTCCCTCCTCAGGACAGCAGCGATGAAGCACTGCTTTTACAATGAGACGGTGGGGTTCTTCTACAACAACAGCCGCAAGGAGCTGACCACGTACTGGAGGACGAAGGACGTCCTGGTGGTTGCCCTGGGCCTGACGGTGAGCGTCATCGTGCTGCTGACCAACCTGCTGGTCATCACCGCCATCATCATCAACCGCCGCTTCCACTACCCCATCTACTACCTGCTGGGCAACTTGGCAGCTGCCGACCTCTTCGCTGGCATCGCCTACATGTTCCTCATGTTCCACACGGGGCCCAGGACCGCGGAGCTCTCCCTGAAGACCTGGTTCATCCGTCAGAGCCTGCTGGACACCAGCCTGACCGCCTCCGTGGTGAACCTGCTGGCAATCGCGGTGGAGAGGCACCAGACTGTTTTCACCATGCAGCTGCACAGCAAGATGTCCAACCAGCGCGTGATGATCCTCATCTTCTGCATCTGGGTCACGGCCCTGCTGCTGGGGCTCATCCCGTCCTACGGCTGGCACTGCCTCTGTGCCCTGGAGAAGTGCTCCAGCATGGCGCCGCTCTACAGCAGGAGCTACCTGACCTTCTGGGCCATCTCCAACCTGGTCATCTTCCTCATCATGGTGGTCGTGTACACGCACATCTTCATCTACGTGAAGAGGAAGATGACGCGGATGTCCAAGCACACCAGCTTCCACCCCCGCTACAAGGAGACCATGATCAGCCTCGTCAAGACGGTCACGATTATCCTAAGTAAGTCCCCTTGCTCGAGTCGAAGCCCTGATGCTCCATCCTGGGTTTTGTGGGGCTGCAGGTGAACGTGCTTGGGTCAGGGGGGGCTGGGAATTGCCTCTCTGCTTCTCTGAAGCTGCTGGGGTGCTGGTTGGGTTTGGCTGCTGGGTAATTCAATGGATTTGGGACTGAATTTTGTGTGAGCTGTGGTCAGGGCAGGCAGGCAGAGAGAATGCAAGCTCCCAAATCCCTTCTCTGGCTAGCAGAGAGAAAAGGGGCTGTTACTGATGTCATTTTTGTAATATCTGACTATGTTCAGGTGCTTTGGGTAAGCAAAAAGCCCTCTGCTCTTCCACAGAGCAAGCACGCAACGGTTGCACGGCACTAGAGCCCATAGACAGCCCTTATCAAGAAGGATTCATCCTTTAGAGGATGGAAGGAGGTTTGGGGCAGACATCACAAGGTGACGGGGAAGACAATGAGGGAGTTCTGTCCAAATTCCTCCGACTGTTTACTGGAACAAAGCACTAAACTTTGCTCTGATTTTTTTTTTTTTTTTAAGCAGCTAGTGCTGGGTCTGTCTGCTCTGGTAAATAAATTACTGGGACGTCTCAGCTCCTGGTCCAAGCAGGGTCTCCAGCAGAGCGCTAAGTGCCCGCGAGTTAGCCCGGCTGGGTTCGGTTTGTAGTGCAAATAGGAGCAGATCAGTGACTGGAAGTGGTTGGCACTGAGGCTCTGCCTCTCCAAGCCATTTAACATCCTCCAGATACCTAACCTTATGCGGGTATGTTCCGCACGGTGCTGTGCGTCTTGGTAGCCAGGCTACCGAGATGAATGGGTAAATGCTGCTTCCAAACACCATTCTGTGCATTTTGTCTCTGTGTAAGTTGTGTAGAGGCTTCTGTCTGCAATCCCCAGACAGCAGCAAGCATGTGGGTGTCTCTGAAGGACACCTCTGAGGAATACTAGGGATCTAACAAGGCAGGCTGGCGTGCTCATGAGCTGATCAGCAGATCACGGCGTTTTAAAATCTGTTTTACTGGGCTAGCGATGTTCCTTTAGAGCGAAATAAAGCAACACATTTGGATTTTCTGCAACCCTGCTCGACTCTGGGCTTACGGTCACAACCCCCTGGCTTGTAAATCTTGCCTGATAAGTGCAGAATTTGCTCAGTCAGGGAAACCTCGGAGCTGCAAACAAAGACTACTCCCTTGCAAACTCCTGCTGGCAGCGTCGGGCTCGGCAGTGGGGGGAGCAGAGAGGAGCAGCCTCTGCTGCTCGGTGCGTCCCTGCTCGGGGGCACTCTGCTGCTTGCTGCGTCCTGTTGTAACTTGCAGGCACCGAAACTGGGGGGGGTTGTGCCTGTTCCTGCCTTCTGCGGGATGCCTCCTTGCCTGCCTTGCGATCTCGCCATCTCTTGTGCGCAGCTGGGAGCTCCGGCTGCCTCGGAGCTGATCAGATGCAGTGTAGAGGGGCTAAAGAAGAATTTGCTTTTTGTTTTTCTGCAATCCAGAGCAGAGGGGAAAGCTTTGTTTCCTCCGTTTCTTCCTGAAAAGTATCCGAGGGGTCATCCCATGGTAACAGTGGGACTACTTAATTTTATGGCACTTCAGTCTCCTCTGGAAGAGGGTTGGCAGGGTGGGAGTGCTGGGCTACAAGGAAAAATGCAATTCATGCTTGGTGCATCACCTTGTTTTGGGATATCCCGTTCCTCTTATTGTCCCCACTCCTGGCTTGGCTTGCCTGCCTTTGTCTTCTCCCTCGAGTGAGTAAAGCTTGGGTCACAGGAGGCTTGGAAAAGCTGCTGTGGTTTCACGAGGAATTTGGTGGCTGGGGCTGGACGGAGTGGGGAGGAAACTCATGTGGAAAGTTGGGGGAGAGCAAGGAGCTCCTCGGGCCTCTAGGACTCCCGTAACCCGAGGGCTTTTTCCCTTTCCTGCAGTGTTGGAAGGAAGTGACTGTTTCATACAGGTCACTCGCACGGGTAGGAACAAGAGGAGGAATTCCCCAACCCAGGGCCAACACCTTCCAGCTCAGCCCCGGCGTGTGCTTGTGACTGCAGAGGGTTTTTTCCCCTCTCCCCGTGAAAGCCCTGGTGTAATTCCTTCTCCACCCTAGTTCCCTGGCCTTCTGCAAACTTGGACTCTGCTCAGAGGAATGCTTTGCGCCTTATGCATCAGAGGGTGTAGCTGCTGGTGAGCGTGGAGGAAGCCGAGGGTGCGGTGTGGAGGCTGCATGCCTCCTCCATGCAAGGCAAAGTACCCACAGCATAGAAATCCTGCAGGTCCTGGGCACTCAGAAGCCGGTCCCTAGAAATCAATAAGAAGTTCAAGGTACATCTGGAAGGTGGTAGAAAGTTTCCCACAGGCTGGTTGAGCGGGACGGGATCCCCTGATGAGTAAACTTACGGGGCTGAGTTGCTGTGACCATGCTGAGGGGATTATTAAGAGTTCAGACTTCTTTTTGGCACGCTTTAGTTTCCATTAAGGAGCAAAGCAAGCAGCTGAAACTTTCTAGGTACTCCTTTTTCCCCCTCCCATCTTTAAGATTCACATCTTTAATATTCGCCTGGCTTTACTTAGTGCTGCTGGGAGCCGGTCTCTCCGGAGAATCTGGCTTTCATTGCAGATGCTGAAAACCTGGCCAAAAAAGAAAGTTGCATCACAAAACAAGCAGGTCCCTTTCCTGTGGATTGACTCGATTTAAAGGAGAAGCGTTGGACCCTCCTTCGTGACAGCCAGGCATCTATTTTATAGCTTTGCTAATTTTAAAGGGGGCAAAGCAGAGTGCTGGCCGTAAGTGCAGGGAAAGCACTGCCTGGCCCAGATGTGGTGGCTGCTGTGCTGACCTTCTGGGAGCACAGTTTGCTCAAATAAAAAGGGTTGCAGGATGCAGTTGCCTATAATCAGCCCCAAATGCTTCAAGAAACCCTGGAGATCCTTTACGTGTGCTCCCCTGGCTCTTCCCCAGTGCGGCGTTTCGTTTAATGACAGCTTTGAATTCAGCCTCTCGTTTTGGTGCGACTCCTCTGGCTGGTGTTCTTTCCCGTCTCAGATGTTTTCCAGTAAAGGGTGTAGTTGTGAAGTTCTCGGCAAGCCTGGCTCCCTTCCACCCCTTCCCAGGAGACGCAGCAGGGTGCAGCTCCCGTGCTTCAACCTTCTGCATGAGCTCCCGGCGCGCTGCTGCTGGGCGAGTGCTCCATTTACGTCAGCCTGAGAGTTAAAACCGCGACCGTAAAAAGGGATTTAGGAGCTGCGGGGCACCTCCCACTCCATGCAAAACAGCAATTAGCCCAAGAGCTGGGCAGGTGGTGGCAAGAACAGACTGAACCAGTGGTGGAGTCCATCCGGCTCAGCCCTCGCGTTGGCCAGCCCATCGCTCGGCTGTGTGTGTGGTTGTGCAAGGTGGACTCCATCGCGCTGCCCCAGTGTTGGTCACAGCTCTTCCAAAATCCCCATAAGCTGCAGGGACAGTGAGGATGACTCCGTTCAATTTGTGTTCCTCTGGCTCTTCCCTAACTGTAATGGGAGAAGGGGAGGCTCTTGGTATGAAGCATCTTGTTTTCCCCAGCTAGGCACGCTGAAGCCTTCCTTCCCAGGACATGTCTGAGCATTGCTTGCTGATAGGAAGTAGAAGTTAATTTTCCTCCTTTTGCTTCCCTGTGGTAGTGCTTTTCTTTGAGATAGGAACAGCTTAAAAATCAAACCTGCAAGTTTTTTCCAATTTCCTCATTTTCTTCCACCTCCCTCCTGCTGAGGAGGGGGAGTGGGGGAGCAGCTGTGTGGGACTTGGCTGCCCATTGGTGTTAAACCACAGCAGCACTTCATCTCCACTTTCTAAAAGCAGTGAGGGGAGAGGTAAGTCAAGCTACTCGGAAATGTTTGTGAATGAACAGGGTGGAGGAAAGGGGGGGAAGAAAAGGCAACGTCTCCATTTTCAGTAGTTTGTGGCAGAATCCTCAGGCTTCCTCCCAAGCACGAAGCAAAAATTTAGAGGGGAAACTGGTGTTTTCCCTGTCTAATTTTCCCACTACGTAAAACACCAGTTGAGCATCCCTGTGGTGAGTGACTGGGCAGGGCCAGGAACCTGCTTTTTTTTCTCTAACAGGGGTTCTTCTCTTCCCAGGTGCTTTTGTTATCTGCTGGACTCCAGGACAAGTTGTGCTCCTGCTGGATGGCTTGGGCTGCAAGAGCTGCAATGTTCTAGCGGTGGAGAAATACGTCCTTTTGCTGGCAGAGATCAACTCGTTGATAAACGCTATTGTCTACTCTTATAGGGACAACGAGATGCGTAGCACGTTCCGGAGGATCCTCTGCTTCATCTGTTACAGGAATTCCAAATACACACCCACGGTGGTGAAGTTAAACACCACAGACCGCAGAACACTTTCTCAGAACGGGCACTTTACCGTGGACTCCTCTATTTAGCTCTTCAGCATCGCTGCTCTGTGGTGGCCACTTTCTGGATTTAAAAAAAAAAAAAAAAAGAGCAGAGGCTAAGAGCAACCTGCTTCTAAAGCAGTAGAGACCTCTCTGTTGTGCTCAAGCATAAATGTTTCTATAGAATGCTTGTCATCGATAAAGGACGAGGTGCTTTTAAGGAACTGCTGAATGGTGCGTTGTTTAGGACAAACGTACTTTGAGTAGTATTGTTATTAAAGACTGCTATTTCTAAAGCAAGGTTGATTTAATTTAGCAGCCTCTAGAAGCATGCTGTATGCAACGGGAATCTCGTGTGATCTCTCCGCAAGGAAAGTATTCTCTTGGTACTTCAGTATTACTGCCTTCAGAAATAGTCATTCCGGTGGTAGCGTGCTCCAAAGACCCAAAGCCCTTCAGTTTTACTCATCGCTTCCTAAACAGAGCTGCCTAGTGTTTCCCAAGAGGGTCTTATTCGGGTTGTGTTCCACACTTTTCAGGAGTCGTATTCTTCTTAAAGCCTCTTCAGAGAGGAATCTGTTTGAATTGCTTCCTGAGAAGCAGATTCCTGCTTTCCAAAGTGTCTGTTACCGAATTTCAAAGTATTCTGGGCTGCTGGAGGATGTCTTAAGAGCACCTAATTCCTCCCTAAAATGGAGAGTGGTGCTGTAACTAACTGCAGTTGTGTTTGTGTTCTGCTAAGTGATACCATGTGGTATGCACAAGTTCATTGCCTATTCATAAATGTGGAGTGAGTCATGTTCCCATTAAGCCATCTTTCTACTCACTGAAAGCCCTTTGGGACAGGTTTAGGTTAGATTCCAAGGCAATCAGTATTTTTGCCTTAGGCTTTCATGTGCAGTTTGTACCTTAATATTCAACTGTGCCAATAATGTGTTAAGTCTGTTCAAATGTAGTCTTTCTCTCAGCAAAGCACCATAAGAAGTTAGCAGTATTATTTAATATCAGTGCGAGTAGGATCTAGTTTTCTGAGCAAATCCATTTGCTGCATCTGACACGCGATGTCCCTCTTGATTGTGAGGCCACGAAGAGCAGATGCTCTGCTGGCAGAAGAATATTTGTGGCCAAGGAACTGTAAATGCTTTTTGCAGGTTTCCCTCACCTTCACCCAGTTAAATTTTTAATGGTGTGAATGTGCCTGCATCAGTCCAAAATCTAGAGTCATGGGTTTTTGTGAGAGCGGAGAGGCTAACAGAAGGCAGTCTCTTTGAGTATTTGCGTTGAAGTCTAAACTTGGAGTTTCAGGGTTTTTTAATAAAATGGCCTGGTTCTGTCAGATGACCAGCTTCCTGATTGATCACCTCAGGTGACTTGGCAGAGAAGACAACGTACTGGAGGGATTGTTGTTCAAATGCACACGTATGGACTTTATTGCAGAACATGGTCAGGAAAGTGACTGTGTTAAGGCGACACACTCCTGGATCAATGAAAACAGCCTTGGAATATGGTTTTGTGTCCCAGAGACTCTTTGAATAAATACTTTGTCCTGGGTTTTAGAAACAAGACTTGGAATTTTTCCCTATTTCCCCTGCCTCCTCCCCCCGTCTTCCCCCTAAAGCCCTGGCTCTGGGAAAAGTGCCCTTCTCCAGTTTTGTGTTGTGATGCTGGAAGGGACAAATACCAACCTTGATGCTTGCATGCACTGTAAGGTGCTGTGTGGGGGACTGCCCTGCCACTGCTCTGCCTTCTAGGTGGGCAGCAGGGCACTGCCTGAGTGTCTTGAGGCTTCATAGCCTCCAGAAGGTGTCTGGAGATGTTATAGCCTCCAGAAGAGACCAGGAAGAGAACTGGAGGAAGTAACTGTAGCCAGAGCAGAGGGTAAGACTACAGTCTTGGTCCTCTGTTTACAAATACCAGGCTTGTCTCGTTTTTAGAAAATGACTCACCATTAAAGTATACAAGGCACCAGGGCTAAGAGAATAGATAATGGTTTTTATTGCCAAATAATTCTAGCTTCCTTTTCCTTGGAAAAGATTGATTTGGGATATCAGGCTGTGTGTACATGCTGCAGGTGGTCAATCTGCAGGAGCTGGAGGAAGACTAAATAGTGAAACACCTGGAAAGTTGTTACTGGGAGTGAAGCTGGGATGGAACAAACTTAGACATTTTCTCTCTGTTTCTCTGAACATCCCCAAAGCAGGAAGTGCGTGAGTCCTACTTCATGCAAAGATAATTTTTCAAATAAATACATGTCGAGCTGCTGCTGCTCCTTAACAAAGGAAAGGGGGTGGGGAGGAGAATGACTGTATGTGGGGTTAGTACTAGTCTGAACTGTAAAATGGGATTGAATTTAGTTGTGAATGAAATCTTTGTAGTGGGTGAGATGACACTTGGCTCCCAAAAGCACTGCAATTGGCTTTTATGCCCAATTGGGCCTCTAATGGGCTGCACATGTTCTTCCCTGAGGGCTTTGCTAACTAGCCTTACCTCACCCTTCTGCTGGCTGGCTGCTGAGCTGTGTTCCAGCAATGTGATCCCACTCTGACAAGTGCTTTCATGCAGGTACCCTCAACACAGGCAGACGTGATTGCTGATGACTGACTCCTGATGCTTTACGATCACCATATAGAGGGGATCATATTTTTTTCCCCAATATTTTAAATGGCTTATTTGAATTTAGCCTGATGGCCCTACTGGTGTAAGTACTAAACTCTACGCAAAGCTGGAAAGCGTATCAAGGATTTGACCAGGTTGTACCAAGCAGAACCCAGGCAAGGTCAATGCTTTTTGTATAAAAATAGTCTGATTAATAATGAAAACTGAATGTATCAGTGCAGCTTGTGCTCTAGCAGTCTTCAAAATGCATGTTTTCAGAAAGGTGAATAGAAACTCGTGAGTGTAAGGAAGAAAAAAGTCCCAAACTTTTATTGGAGCTTGCTCCTGAGTGATGGCTGCTGTGCATCAGGAATGGAGATGAAATTCTTGGAGATTGCTCTTCCTGGGTGACTTGGGACCCTTTGATTTCCAGTTGTTTCCAGCTGGCTGCAATAGACAAGAGAACAGGGAATCAGGAAGCATAGAAGCTAGCCTGGAGAATGCTGTTTTCAGTGCGATTTTGGAAAGAAATGGTGACTGCATGAAACAGAAATGATGGAAGGATTTTAACAGCCCTCCCAGCAATGAAGATGGGGGAAGCAAGAATGGGAGCTATAAATGGTGCATAAATAACTTGCAGTGCAGAACAGGGAGGTTTAAGCTTTTCAGTGTTGTGACGACTTCTCATCCTAGTTTTGTTTTGAAACACACAGCCTGGCTTAACTGTATGGAGGCAGGAATCACGCTGCTGTGTTTCCTGCTCGCTGTTTTGTGTCCTAAACAAGAAGCTGCAGGAAAGGGTGTGGTGCTACTGATTACACGTTAATTTTCCAAACCTGCTTAGAAGACCTGAAGTATAACTCTGTCACTGAGTAAGGAAGGAGCTGGTTGCTGCCAGATTTATGGGGTAGCTCACTCGTAAAGGCATGATCCCCAGCCTTTGGTATATCTATCTTAAATGTGGTTATATCTACCTTAAATTAGCTATCTTAATACCTCTCGTGTTCAGGTAGAGAAGCTTCCTCCCCCTTTTCTTTTTAAATCACAGTATGAAACTGCCTTTTAAGGTTCATTGCTGGTTTCATCACTTTTTTTTAAAGAGGAAATCTCCCTGGAGGCTGAAATTAGCATTTTTATTTTATTTTTTTTTGTCAGGCATGTGATTGTTCTAGGCTTGCTTTGCATTGGGTGGGAGGAAGGAAGGGACACCTAGGAACTATTTGAAAGGGATCGAATGTGGGACAAGTGGGAACACACAACTTGATCAAAGATGGGCCGTACGGCTCCAGGAATGAGAGGTCATGCCTTCCTGACTGGTTGAAATTCCTGAAGCAAGCTGCTGCCAAAAGTAATACAGATTTTGGTGCGTGTTTTTGGGGAGGGTAACGCTGGGGACTAATACTGTAGGGACTGATAGACTTTGAAAAATTTTATTTATTTTTTTTTGGGGGGGGGGAATGCCTCCAAGAAGGGGGAAGACAGAAAAAAAAAGAGGGAAAGTAAGATTAATAAGGGGAAGCTGGTGATGGTGTGTTTTTCTTTGCTTTTAAGGTTCAGTTCTTCCTGACCTACTGAGACATGGAAAATAGAAATCAAACGTGCTGATGCACTTCTGCATTGGCCACGCTTACGGTTAAGCTTTCTGGAATCAGTTGGGCTCTTCTGGGTCTTGGACAATATTGGAATATCAGGGCTAAGGGGTTATTTTTAATGTGCAAGGATGGCTGGCGTAACATCTGTGGCCCCTGGTCTGCGTGATCATGGTAGCTTTGGTTTGTGTTGTGCTCCCCAGGCTGAGGACAGCAAGCACCTGGAAGCTCACGGGGTGAGTAGTCCTTCCTGGCTTGGACGCACGATAATACAGGTGGGAAGTGAAGCCTGCTTCCTTTCTGCAGTGGAAGGCACGTGTAGCTGAGAAAATTTAGGAAAGAAAGGTCACAATGATGGTGTAATTCCTTCCCAGGGTATTTCTGTGAAAGCTTTTCTAGGAAAAGCATGGTGCTTTGCAGCAGTAGCTGGGTTTTGTGAATCCGCACTCCTGAACAATATGAGCAGAAAGTGAGAAGAGCCCACGTCTCACCTTGTCTGAAGGTTGTTAAAGCTCAGTCCAGCTTCAAACTGAGCTTCTGGAGGATGATGCTACCTTTCTAACTGGTCTTTACCAAGTTTTGTCCTTAGGCTGTGGCTGTCGCAGAGAATATCAAGTACATCGTGACAGTGAGAGGTAAGTCTCCAAGTCATCACGCTTCAGTGCTAGCTTGAGATGTTCCCTAAATTTAGGGTAAGTAGTCCTGGGGATAGTCACCATGCTGCAGTTCCAGTCAATTGATCGGGCTTGATATTTTTGCATGCTCAGCAGCTCTGAAAATGAGGCTGCTTTTCAGAGTCCCTAGCTGTTCTGTGGTCATTAGAGTTGGTAATCTGATGTGAATGTCAACCTCGTATCCTTTAGCCAGTTATTTTCAGAGTTCTTGGCATGAGCGTATTTCCTCTGACTACTGGGATGTTCCAGGAAAATTCAGTGTTTCTAGCTGATGCTGTAAATATTCCTGCACAATGAGTACTTCTGGACCTGTTGCTGTTATTGTAGGATTTTTTGGATATAATCCTCTCAAAGGTGAGTGCACCATTCAAGCTGAATGATCCCCAAATTGTGTTCTCTGTGCGTACTGTACCCAGCACGGCCTGCCCTTTCGCCTGGCAGGATGATCAGAAAGTTTAGGGTGAACAGAGCAAGGTCACAGCAGGTCCCAGAAGGAAGAGGTAAGGAGGAGCTCTGATTCACATGTGTTCCCCAGCAGGGAAAATAGAGCTGTCCTTTAGTTGTTCACACCCACTGGCTGATAAATCTTGTGTCAGAGTCTCCTCAGCAATGGTGACAGAGCACTCAGCTGACTCCTGCTTGGCTTGCACCCAAAAAAGAGCATTTGGTTGTGTTGTGCTGCCCCTTCTCGTGCTAGAACCAGCCTTACCCCTCAAGCATTTATCTGCTCACTGAAATCAAGGAATACACAAATCACGCCTAGGGTTTCTCAGGAAGATCTGTCCTGCATTACACAAAAATGTGCCTGTAGATGTCTCTAATGCTCCAGTGTCCCTGTCACACCCTTGCTGGTCTGAGCACTCCATGGAAAAGTCCAAAGGCAGCAAGAGAATTGAAGTATTATAACCATGAGGTCATCTAGATAAGTGCCATCAACCCGTAGGTAAGAGGAACTTTCATGCTGAATTTTGCCCTGCTGTTGTTCATCACAGCACAATTTTTGGTGCTACCCAGCTCTCTTTTTTAGCACTAATGCCAGGATAACTGTGGGTGGTAGAGCAAGGTGTAGCAGCAGGATCTGGGGCTGTCCAAAGCTGTCTGGCTGCTGTGCTGTTTGGGGACAGAGGAGCAGAACTGCTTTTTGGTTTTTACCTTTCTCCCTGCTGTCTGTGGCTTGGGGACCTTCGCTGAAGCAGTGTTTGCTCTTTGCTGCTGGCTGTCAGGGAAATTGGAGTAATACCAGGAGGGTTCAGAGATGCACCCTTGTATCTTGGTGGTTTCTGCCGTGGTCTGTGGTGCGCACTGCAGCTCTCAGTGCTTTACTTCACTATTTGCTTGGTCTAGCTCTAAGAAACCATTTAATGCAGAGCCCAGTCAGAGCAAAACCCATATCAGCACTCGGAAATACGTCAGCAATTTGAGGCTGAAGCCCCAGGAGATGCGTGGACAACCACAGGAGCAGTGTGACAGCAGGTTGCAGCTCTCCAGAGCCCACGGGGATCTTTACAGAGGGTGCTTGGAAATGGTGAGCATGATTCTCCTTGCAGTCACTCACCTTCCTGGTTGGAAAAGCAGCTGTGTGTGGTGTGCTGTAGCTTTCCTCCGCCGGGAGGCAATGTAGGGCAAGCTTTTCTTTCACCAAGCCTTTCTTTCACCAGGGATTATTTTCTGGTCTCTGAATGGTGCCCTTCTTCCCCGAGGAGGGGATGCGCAGCCTTGGGCAGCCAAAGATTCCCGGAGGCTTGTACAGCCACAGCCTGCTGAGTTTGGCAGCTCTCATCTCACCTGCACTGAGTGTTTTCCTGGAACTTGTCCCCACTTCTAGAAATGCTGGAGTAAATAGCCACTGGAGGGGGTTTGTCCACCGGGCTTGCTGAGAGCTGGATTTCATAACACGGGTGTGTAAAACTCGTGGTGCTGCTGCTCCTTGCTGCGTTAAGGGGTGGGAGCAGGCTGCTGGAGCCCTGTCTCTGCCAGAAATTGGCTGTGCTCTGGCAAAACAGACCAGGAGAGGAACCTAATACTAAGGGTTTTAGCTTAGCCATCTTTATCACTTACCACCTAGCACATGGGGTCTTCACAAGGCCGTGTTTTTAGGGCCAGGAGGGCACTTGTTGTGCCCCATGAGGCTCTGACACCACTCGGAGACCAACCAAATCCCTTTGGGTTCTCTCAGTTCTTTCATCTTGCTCCTGACAAGTGCTATGCTAACAGCCAACACGCAGACCAACCACGCCACAAAGTGTCTCACGATGGCTTCATCTGGAGCAAAACTATTAGTGAGTCATAATGTCCGATACTTATTGCGATGCATCATCCACACAGGAAACTTCTGATGTAGTAAGAAAGCTTTTTTTGTTATTTTTCCTTTACATTAGATGTTCATAATGGCAATGCATCATCCCCTACCCCAGCACATGCTTCTGGCCCCAGATCTTCTCAACTTGGTACTGGTGTTCTTGTAAAACTTCCCAGTAGAAGCTCAAGAGCAGAGAGGCCAGAAGACTGAAGCTGATACTTTATGCTCTTGAGGTTGGTAGCTAGCTGGGGAATAACTCAGTGCTTTGTTGGCTCTTTTTAGTACTCTGATTACTCCCAGTGCTGCCCGAGGGGCTGTGCCACCCATGCTGTCGGTGGGATGTGAGTGTAGGGGCTGGACAGCTTGTTGAGGCGGTGAGCTCGGTTCCTACAGCTTCCCTGCTGGGCTCGGGGCTGATTGAAACCTCTGGCAGAAAAAATGTTATCAGTGGAACCCAGTCCATGTGCTGATAGATGCTGATGTTTGTATGAATGAACAGCATACAGGAATGGAGTGCAGGTATTTCCTTGCCTGTGTACATATAACTTACCCATTTTATAGGCACTGCCCTTACAAGCAAGCCCATTCTTTGCCCAGGTGGACTCTGTGACACAGCCAGGGTCAGGTTTCCTTCCCAAACTGAGCTGCTTTTCTTTCTCCAGAGGGAGCTCATGGCTGCGAAAAGCAACGATTGCTTGTCTAGCAGCTCATCTAATCCCATCACAACACAAACATTTGTTTGGGTTTCAGCTCTTGCTATGGAAATGCCGAGAGATAAGGCATGGATTACAGCGGGGGTGCATCTCCCTGTGAATTTTATGCTCTGTGGGTTTCAGGCTCAGTTTATAAATTGTCAGTTGACATGTGAAGTCCTGGCTTTAGTTTTAAAATGAACTCTTCCCCCACCCCCCTTTTTTTTTTGTGCTGACAGGAGAGAATTCACTTGCTAATTATACCCCAGTCCATTTCCTATCGAAATGCACAGGGCGATTTATCAGGGAGCTGGAGACAGCTCTCCCTGTTCCCTTGGCTGCATCAGCAAGAACTTTTGCGAGACAATTTAATTTCTTGTCATCTTTTAATCCAGCTCCCTTTCCCCCTATAGTCAGCCTGTGAATGAGAAAAGATGGTTTATTAATCATTTTAGCAAAAGGCTGAGAAATACAGCATTTCTTCAGCAGTGCTTGCTCTATATCTCATCAGTCAGCATTCCCCAAGTACTCAGAGAGCCACAGGGTCATAAACATTCAACCCTGTGACATGGGAAAATTAGTTCTCTCCTTGTGAAAACCTGACAAGTGTGAATGCATGGAGCTGGGTTTTGCCTTCTCTGGGCTCTTAATGGGTGTTACTCAGACCTGGACTTGGCCCAAGTGTTTTATGAAAGATGCTGCTTGCAATAAAGCCTGAAAAAACATATGCACGTGCTCAGCATCACAAAGCAGGGGGTCACTGTCACACTGAGCTGGGCAGGTGCCTAAGATGAGCCCTAAATCTGTTCTAACACTGGAACAGATGGAAGATCCCCAGATGCTGCAGAACTCCACCAAGAAGTTGTGCTGTGGGATGATCGCTGATCATTTACACGCATCTTGGTGAGCAGGGCCAGCTTGCTGATCCCAGCTAGGGTAATGAAGGAAGGGGGGTTGACCTGAGCCAAGCCACAACCCAGGGACTTGCAGTGTTGTTTCCTCTCACTGTCATTTTTATCCCTGCTTTGCTCTTTCTCACCTGCTTTCATCCTCTTACTTCCACTGTGATGCCTTTCCAAGTATATTGTCCCTTGTTCATGATGTTCTCTGTATTATTCCACTGGAGTTTTAGCTAAAACTTCTGACCTGAAAGAACAAAAGCAAAAAACATATTGTAAGGAAAAAAACAAAACAAAAAAAAAAACACATAACATACCATTGCCATAATTAAGGCAAAAAGCCATACCATAACACTGTAAATGGGATACCATAACAATTATATATATATATACACACATGCACATATATAAATAAAACAGCAAGAAGCTGCTCTGTTTCTGGACATTAATGCTGATTATGTTCCAAACACCGCGCAATGATTTTTTTCAAGATAAATATACAAAGATCAGGTCGATTGAGAGTCTTATGGGGGGTTATTGTTTTCCCTTCAGATCTAAAGCTTCAGTCAGTTCAATCAATAAATGCAGCGATACGAAGAGAAAGGTAAGGCTCTGCCTGGAAACAAGACTTCATGATCTGTACAGAGGCCAGCAGAGTTCTGGGAACTCAGTACTTACATGTTTGTGTTTGCTGATAGGACAATTTCTTGGAAACTTTCTCAAGTGACATATTTTTTGCCTGTTTTTCTAGGTACAATAGTTGCCCCCTAACAGCAGTGGAATGCTAAAACTTTTGATTCTAGTTTTAGCAGTAGGTTTAAGTATATGGGGTTACAGGGGAGAGTCAGCTAAACCGAGAACGGGAGGAGGATGAGATTTCCCTCCTTTGTAATTCTGGAAGATTTTCTTCCTGCTCTCAGTTGTTTGCAGATCAGAAGAGTCACCTATGGTGTACTTCCCTCTGCCTCCCTCCAAAAGATATGAACAAAACACAGGTATTAACAAATATGTTAAATGCTTTCAGTCCCCTGATTCCTTTAAAATGTGTGTGTGTATAATCTTCTGAGCTGTTAAACAGTGAAGTGCCAAACTTAACAGCATCAACAAGGTTTTAAAAATTTAGTAGAGAAACACCCTTTTCATGTCATCACCGTTAATTTTACGGAAACGAAGTCTTTCGTTGCAGCACAGGGCTGAGCCAGCCACAAGTCATCCATCCTTCTTCCTCTAAATCAATTAGACCATTTCCCTGGGAGGGAGAGGAGCAAAGTTGCTATCAAACAGGATTAAGGCTGGATGTAAAATACTTGTCACAGTCA
The DNA here is from genome assembly GCF_965140915.1 of Aythya marila. NCBI lineage: Eukaryota > Metazoa > Chordata > Aves > Anseriformes > Anatidae > Aythya > Aythya marila. Next base: position 1,112,817 of record NC_139073.1, on the reverse strand, counting down.
TTGTATCTTTTCTGGAGTTATCTGGTGAAAGAGGATCATCATCTGTGGTCACTCATCAAACAGAGCAATGAAGCAAGTGCTGCACAAGAGCTGCACTCGTTCTGCTTAACTCCAAGAATAAAAGGTCTCTAAGTAGGAGCCTGGCACAGAAATAAAACCGTGTCGCTGTTTTTGAAAGCTGAGGCAATCGAGGTGTGGTGAACTCAGGGCTTGCAGCAGGGTGATAAGAAGGACCCTGCGCGTTACCGCAATTGCCGCTTTTAATAAACTTTTTGCTCAACAACTTCCATGTGCTTGCTTCGGAGAAATGGAAAAGGTGCTTTAATGTTGTCAGAGCTCAGCTACTTCAGCTGAACAATTGCCCATCCGCTGCACTTGCTCCGCGTGGAACATCCCCAGAGGGGAAGCTCCAGATCACTTTGCAGCACATTCATCATTCATCATCTTGTCTAGGAGGGAATGTTTTCTTTACCAAGGTTTTGCTGAGCAGTCGGAGAGGCTGGTGTTCCAGGCTGATGCAGAGACCTGGGCTCCAGGCATCTGACGGAGGGTTTGAATCTGAATTTTGTGTTCGGAAGCAGCAGAGGAATGTTGAGCGCCAGCTTGCAGTGTTTAGTATTTGCAGGATTGATATCATTGTTATTTTAAACAGCTCTAAAACTGCAACACTGAATGCTAAATTACCCTTGGCTATGAGGTGAAGATTCAAGCGTTGGATTGTTAGCAATCGGGAGCATGGAAGATGCTTCTACTTGAAGTGCAGCTGTAAAGGGACATAAATCCTGGAAGCACATTACACTACCGGGAGGGAAAACTTTGAAAAAGATGATAAATGACAACTGACAGTCAGAGAGCTCTGTGCTTGTGCACAAGCGTGGAAATACATAATCTAGATCTGCATTTCTTCCTCTTTTAAAATTATATTTTTATTCAACCCTAGGCCTAGGTATAATGCTATGACTTTAATGTAGCAGCTTAGGAAGGTGCCCAGGCTTCATATAGAGCCGTCTGGGTGACCCTCTGCAAGAAGAAACTTTTCCCACCCTGCTTTGTGCTTACAAACCTTATTCAGCAGCAAAAATGTGAGATCTGCATCAGCTTTGGTGCCAAAACCTCTGCAAGTGTAGATCCGCGTGTGGTCACGTTAAAGCCCATTTCCAAGGTCACAAAACCATGAGTGAGTACGACAAAATCCCAGCCGAGTCCAGGTTGCCCTCTGTGCTGCCTGCTGATGGAAGATGTCAATTCTGGTGCCGTTTGGTGCTTGTGGTGGTGGTGTTTCAGGTAGTTTAATGCCAGCTGGGTAGTTTAGTGCCATCTGAGCAGAATAAATTAGTTCAGTTTCCTCAGGTTACCTAAAAGACTGAGTAGAAACAAAGAAGAAATATATAATCTAATTCTTCCCTCAGTTGTGATTCTTACTGATGGGACTCCATGAGCATTGATCAGAATCATTCCCATCTCTTTTGTCTGCAAAATGTGGAGAATTGGGATGAATTATTCTTTATTCAGTGCTTGGCTTGACATCAGGTGTGTGTGAAAACCAAGGCAGCTTAGCAAAGGACAGGACAGGATAGGATGGGCTAGTTCGGATAGAAGGCATCTTCAAAGACCAAGTCCAACTGCCTGACCACTTCAGGGCTAACCAAAAGTTAAAGGAATGAGGACATTATCCAAATGCCTCTCGAACATTTCCAGAATCCTTGCCTCCCATTTGAATGTGGATTTGCATGTTTAGATTGCTTTCTGTGATTCCAGACAAATTATGGGACATTTAGCTGGTGAATCCCACAGCTTATTTGAATATAGTTTTGTAAAATGGTTGATTGTCGTGCTGATACATGGTGTGAATTTGATCCTGCCAGTTTCTGGGGAATCATAAAACCAGAGAACGGTTTGGGTTGGAAGGGACCTTAAAGACTCGTTCCAAGCCCTGCCATGGGCACAACCACTCAAAGCCCTATCCAGCTTGACCTCGGGCACTGCCAGGCATCTGCAGCTCCTCCGGGAGACTGGTTCCAGCTCCTCACTGCCCTCATGGTGAAGGATTTCTTCCTCGTGTCTGATCTACATCTTCCCTCTTTTAGTTTAAAGCCTAAGCCATCGCTACACCCCCTGACAAAGAATCCTAGAATCATAAGAGTTGGAGAAGACCTCCAAGATCATCTGGTCCAACCGTCCCCCTACCACCAATGTCACCACTAAACCATGTCCCCAGACGCCACGTCCAACCTTTCCTTGAACACCCCCAGGGACGGTGACTCCACCACCTCCCTGGGCAACCCATCCCGATGCCTGACTGCTCTTTCTGAGAAGAAATTCCTCAGAATTTCAACCTGAACTTCCCCTGGCGCAACTTGGGACCATTCCCTCTGGTCCTGTCACCAGTTACCTGTGAGAAGAGGCCAACCCCAGCTCCCCACACCTCCCTCTTGTGTCCCTGGCCCCTCACCAGCCTCGTAGTCCTTCTCTAGCCATGCTCCAGGGCCTCGATGTCCTTCTGGCAGTGAGGAGCCCAAAAAACTGAACCCAGCACTCGAGGTGCGGCCTCACCAGAGCTGAGTACAGGGGGACATCACCCCCCCTGCTCCTGGTGGCCACACTATTCCTGACACAAGCCACGATGCTGTTGGCCTTCTGGGCCACCCGGGCACACTGCTGGCTCGTGTTCAGGCGAGCATCAACCAGCACCTCCAGAGCCTTTTCCTCTGCACAGTGCTCTGGGGGGGAGGCCAAACCAGGGCTGGGGACACTGGGGTTGGGGACACCAGAGCTGGGGACAGTGGGGCTGGGTCACTGGGGAGGAGGACACCGGGACTGGGGTCACCGGGGTTGAAGACACCGGGGCTGGGGACACTGGGGAGGGGGACACCGGGGTTGGGGACGCTGGGGCTGGGGATACTGGGGAGGGGGACAACAGGGAGTGGGACACTGGGGCTGGGGACATCAGGGTTGGGGACACCGGGGTTGGGATCACTGGGGTTGGGGACACTGGTGCTGGGGTCACTGGGTTTGAAGACACTGGGGCTGGGGAACACTGGGGCTGGATTCACCGGGGCTGAGGACACTGGGGCTGGGGACACCGGGGCTGGGGACAAGGGGCCATCGCCGTTGCCGTTCTCCAGCCGCGGGGAGCAGCCCTGTGGGGTGCAGAAGCCCTCAGGGGCCAGCCCCGTGATGGCGCCTGAGGCGGGAGGGGGGGGGGTGGTGGTCGCGCAGGACGAGGCCGACCGGGAGGCGGCGGAGAGCCCGGGGCGGAGCTCGGCGGCGACCGGGGAGGGGTCGGCGGCCACCGGGGCTTGGAGGGGCGGCGGTGGGGGCGGGCCACGTCGCGGCGGGCGGAGCGGCCCCGGCGGGGAGCGTGAAGGGGGTGGGTGGGGGGGGACCGGGTGGGCTCGCGGCCGCCGCGGCCCTGTTGTGTGGCAGCCGTTGGGGCCCCGGCCCCGCCGCCATGGAGGACCCGGCGCGGCTGCTGGTGGCGGCGGCCGCTCACGGAACCGGGGTGGCTCTGCCCGGGGGCATCCCCCCAACCGGAGGAGCCGCCGCCGCTGCCGGGGCTGCCGCCGCCGCCGCCGCCGCTGGGGATCCGGCCGCCGCTCCGCCACCGGGGCCGCCGCCGCCGCCGCCTCCCGCTCCTCACGATACGGGCGATGTCCTGCAGCAGATCATGGCCATCACCGACCAGAGCCTGGACGAGGCCCAGGCCAGGTAGCGCGGGCCTGCGGTGGGCCCGTGGAAGGCGGCGGTGGGGAGGGAGCGGCCCCCGGGGGGGGGGTGGGGAGGGGGCTTCGGGGTTCCCCCAGCACCCGACACCCCCGGTATGGAGGTGGGTGGTGGGTGATGGGTGAGGGGGGGGCTCGGGTGGGTGCCGGTCCTTTTCCCTCGCAGCCCGGTGCCGTGACTCAGCTGGGTGTCGGGGATGTCGCGATGGGAGTCGTGGGGGGGGTTTGGGTCCGAGAGCTTGGGGGGCACGGCCGCTGAACGCCGCCTGGAAACGCTGCTGGGGTTTGGGGTCTGGGCCTCCGGGGTCCCGTCCGGCTCGGGATATGTCCTGCTTCTGTACTGGGCTTATCGGTGTTAAAGGGTCTGTGGTGGGGAGCTGGGGTTTTGGGGGCACAAAGTTCCCGGTGTGTTCCCCCATCCTCGCTTCTCCTCCGCTGGGATGTGCTTAAATAGTTGGATGGAGCCTGGAGGAGACGCGGGTTCTTCACGTCTACTTCTCAGCCCCCTTCCTTTTCGTTAAAGCCCGCTGACAAATTCAGGTTTGGGCTTCGGACTCGGACCGCAGCCACCATCCCCGGTAAAACTGGGGTTGTTCTGCATGGTGGGACCTCAACGTGGAGCGGCGAAGCGGTGGCCGCCGTTGAGCATCGAGGTGCTTGGATCACGGTTTGCTTGGCAGGGAAGGAGGGAGCCTGGCCCGGTGCAGGTGCACCCAAAGATCTGTCACCACCCCCTTGCTGCTCTGAGTTTCGCTAGAATCACATTAAAAGGGAAAAGAATCGCGTTTGTTCTTTTCCTGGGCACGCTGTAGTGCCTTGTTGACCTCCTTGGGATGTAAATAATTGCAGAGAATAACATAACGTGCTGCAAAGAAATCACCATAATTCAGCATCTTCTCGTGTATTCTCTTTGCCCTAGAGGTACGTCTGGCCCTGATTGGCGCTGTGTAATTACATGCTTTGCTTACTTGGCGTGTGCTGGTTACGAGAGGTGGGCAGCCCCGATGATGAGGCAGTTTGGAAGAAGGTGGAGACTGTAACAGAGCGGGCTTATGAAATCGGCGACATGGTTTTCTGGCCTCCTCTTCCAGTCAGTGGCGTGCTGCTCCGACTTCCCGCTGCGAAGCTCGGATATTCTGTGCCCGTTGACCCTCCCTGCCTGCCCCCAGTTTTCCCCCAGCAGATCTGGTTGTAATGGTGCCAAGCTAGCGGCTTGGTTTTTTATTTCTGCCTGAAGTTTAGCCCTATTCAGGTACACCTGTTGCTGTCGGATGCTGTCAGTGACTGATGCAGCCCAGGCAGACGCTAGGCTCCTGGCGGCTTGAGTGGGTTGTCTGAATATAAACAAAAACGGTCCTTTCAACAAAAGTCATCATTTGTTCTTAAAGAAAATGCTTCCAGGTAGCTTTCAACTGCAGGGTGCAGGGAAATAACCCCTGTAAGTGGTGCTTGCTCTGGGTCAAGCGTATGGCCACTGCTAATGCAGGAGTCATCCCAATGCTCAAGTATGATTTTCTTTTCTACCTGGCACCAGATCTCAGAAATACCTGTGTGCAGCTCCCATCAAGTTTCTATAGGAATAGAACGGCCTATAGGTAGCAGAAAAGAAAATTGCAGCTCTTACAGCCTCATATTTAAGGTAACTGAGAGCAAAAGAAATTTGTCAGGAACTTCAGATCCAAATAACAAGTGAAGAATGGGTTTGGAAAGATGACTTGAACTTTGTTTAAAAGATGTTATTTTATCTGCACTCATTGTCTTAGAAATGCTGTCAAAATATACTTGAAGCACGGCAGACCTGAAGGCCCCGAAATTTTACAGTGCCTTTACCATATTTTCATGTCTATGTGCATAACAGAGGCTTTTGTGTTCTGGACAGGAAGTTTGTTTGGTTTACTCAGAAAACCTGCATCTCCTTAAGAGGACTTAATGCTGAGAAAGTAAAACTGGGGCCTGATTTTAAACCCATAGCTCCAGGGACACAAATGGGGATTTGGGACTTCTCATACCTCAGTGGAGCAGCATTGCTATGATTAACGGCTTTATTTGTTGGGAATTACTTTTATTCTTTTGCATTAAAAATGCATGTTGCTGTACTTTGATTGTATTATTTATATGTAGGTTTGAGTGTCCGAGGGTTCTCCTGAGTTCCAAGGTTCTCTCAGTGCAGATAACTCAGATTTTTAAACCGTAAGGTGAAAGCTTGGGTCAAAGTTTGATTTAGAGAAAATTAATGTAGCAAGGATAAGTTTAACACTGCTATTAAACGTGTTACCTTATCAACTTACAGCTCTTGACAAGAGTTAGAGGCGTTATTAATTATGCAGTTATTCCTGGGAAGCGTCTTGGCTCTAGTATCTCTGCCCTCCTGCCTTGGACGTAAAGCACCACTTTTTAAACCCGGGTGGAGAGTACAGTCTTGAGGCTTGGTGTTCATTTTCCCTCTCTCTCCCTTTCCCTTCCCCCCTTAACCCCCCCCTTTTTTTTTTCCCTCATCAGGCAAGGACAATAGACTCCACTAGGCTGTCTTCTCAGCTGCCTTTGTTCTCAGGCTGTTTGTCTTTGGGTTGATATTATCAAACATCTATATAGATGAACTGGGTTTATGCTTCTTTTGGCCGTGTAACGAATGAATCTGGCCAATTGACTTCAGCTTCTGCTATTTTTGTTAAAAGCTTGTGTTCTGACGTTCACTGGTGGTTCAGTTGCTGTGAATGTTATTGGTGCAAGCTTGTAAGGAAGCTGAAGCTGAGCACCTGTGTTTGTGCTTTTTCCAATAGCCTGAGAACTGGCTGATGTGCAAGACCGAAGGCTAATTTGTTTACATAAAAACCATCAAAAGCATTGAAACCTAGGCACGAGGGTGATTTAAATATTATTTCTGAACTACAAAAGAGGTCGCGAGAAGCAAAAGAGACTCTTTGAGGCGTACGTTGCAGCTAGGCACTTCTTTCCACTGCCAGTCAGCGGAAGCGAGGCGCTAACCAAGCGAGGCACCTACCTGCTGGCTGCTTTTTAAAATTGGTAACAGCCTGTATCTCTGGAAAATGCTGCTCACCCTTTGTGAGCAACTTCAGCTTCCTGTCTTACATGCTGCTCTCCACACTTCATGTTTGTTTTCAACAAAGCAAGAGATAAAATTCTCAAAGCATGTCTCTATCCTCAGCTTCAGCGAGGTAGTATTAGCACGTCTTGTAAAACTTGTACTAAAATGCTGTTAAATGCAATCTGTGCGATGATATGCAAGAGATTCTGGCATTATATTCATCTCCTTACAATATGGTCAAGTCTGATTTCAGCAGCCCTCCCTCCCTCCCTGAGGTTCCCCTCTAAAAACGCCTTGTTGTTCTTCATCTTGTAGGAGGTATCTGGGTACCTGTCTGCCCTTAATCACTACGAGTTCCTGAGTTCCCTCTCAGAGGAGGCATGTTTTTAATCAGGTGGCTGCTAGCTGTTTAAATTGAGCAAACCCATGAATGGTAGTGGTGTTCTCTGTTGTTCTATATGCTATAAAAACCTCTGATGTTTTTCTCCTTTTTCTCTGGATTCCATTATTAGATTATAGAGAAGTTTACTAACTGAAGACTGCACTTCTTGCCCATAAAATACTCTTTTGGTAGAACTGAAGTTGCTTATGGTTCATATAAGCTATGCAAAATTCTGAATTTAAAGGCCTGTGTGTTTCTATGACAGCTTGCTCCCAGTGATAAATGAGTATGGCACTTAAATGAAATATATCACCAGAACTTGCAAATGTACTTCTTAATCTTATACGCTAACCTGCTATTACTGAAGCACGATCCAGTTCTCTGCAAGCCTTGGCATCTTCGCTGTGTTTCCTGTTGGCATTCACTCACTCTTTCTTCTTTCATTTCAGAAAACATGCCTTGAACTGCCACAGAATGAAGCCTGCTCTTTTCAGCGTGCTGTGTGAGATCAAGGAAAAAACAGGTGCGTTGGTGTCTCTTCTGGTTTCAACTTGCAAAAAAGAAAACCAACCCCACCAACAGTCGGTGATTAGCTTTGCTCTTGTTTGATGTGGCCCACATTTTCCCTTATTGGTTGTACTACTTACGGCTATTTTGGGGTATTAATAATGTTCTGTAAGCTGGGAATTGTTTTGATTTGTTTTTCATAATGCTTTTAGTGTTTTCATTTGGAGAAAACAATGCTTGTTTGTTTGTTTGCACAAGTGTTTTGCTTGTGCTGAGGGAGGAAATCTATAGATTTTTTTTTTTTTTTTTCCTTTTTGATATCTGGCAAAATACCTAGACTGTCCTGAATAATGTGTCTGTGCTGTTGTGCTTTTTTTTTCCCTTTCCTTTAAGGAATTGGTACCAAAACTGTGGTGGTAGTAAGAGTTCTAAGCTGACAAATAATTGTATTATGGAGGAAAAGAGACAGTAAGAGAGAAAGCTTTGGGTTATTGGAAAACAGAAGTGACAGGGAGTGGAATTGGTGGGTATATCGTGCAACTGTCTTTTTGAAGAGCAGAAGCATCAGGAGCAAACAAATTTCAATTTTGGATCACTTAATGTGTACTCATACATAAACTCTTAAACAATGTTGCTTGAATATCTAATTTCTATAAGCTGTAGTGAACTTGGACTTTTTAAAACAAAATATCTATTTCCATTATCTGCAACTAAATCGGTGCTTTTTCAGCTTCTAGCTGTATGAATCCTTGACAACCTGAAGCTGTGTTTGCATTATTTCTTCTAAAAGTGTGTTGCACCTCGCAGTACATTTCATAACATCACCAAATAAAGACCATGCGGTTATGTCCCCTGTGCTGCCCTTGTCATCCCAGGTAGCTTTAAGGCAGATGTTGATGTTCCCTTTTTAGGGTTTGCTTGCATATATCCCATTCTCACGGTAGCAGCTTCATAAGAAAAACGTAGAATAAGTGTGAGTGTGCTGTCTGGATCTGCTTTTCCTTCTGTCTGTACTTTGAGTGTCGATATCCTTAAAAGAGGGTCTTTCATCTGATTTTCCTTTCTACGTTGAAAGCTGCCTTCTGTGCTTTATTGATTGAAGCTGTGACTTCTCCGAGCTAAATGCACTTGCAGGAACAGGCTCTGGTATCTCGGTTATGCTGGATTTGTTTTGGTCTCATAGGTTTTTGAATGTCTGATGGTCTGTCTATTCCTTATTTAAATTATGGGGAGCAGATGTTACGGCTTCAAGCAAACAAAAGCCTGGACATACTGTAGCACAAGGTTTTGGGCTTTCTTTGTGACCCAGGCACACAAGCTCCTTTTCTAGCTCTGAAATCAGTTTAAAACATGTTCCTCCCCCCCCATCTTTCTTTCGTCCTTTGTTGGAGTGCTAGTATCATTCACAATAGCTCAGGATAAGCCGTACGCCTTTGCAAGGGGCAGCCAGCTGAAAGGTGCTGAAAAATTCTGCCCAATAGCAGCATATTAATTAAAAAAATACAAATGACTCTGATTTGGCCACGTTTAATAATTGTTCAAGCCCTCGTTTTTCCTAAAAAAATATATAAATATATATTTTTAGATTTTAAACTATTCAGTTATGGGGAAAATGGGTATTTTGTTTTCAGGTAGGTCTTAAATATGTATGCCTGGAGCATATGTAGCTATTTGAAGAGGCATCTAATCCAATAAATCCTTCTTAGTTTTTTTGGGGGAACTCACAGAAGCAGGAGCATTTTTAATCTATGCAGCAAATAGGGTTTTGGTGTGCTGCTGATTGGGTTACGCTTCAGATATAAGATTCAAGCTATATGAATTCAAGCATGGCCTAATTCTATAATAAAAATCAGAATTAAATGCCTGTAGTGTGGAAGATGCGTGCTTTTGGTGCTGAATATTCCATTTTGGAGGTCTTGGCTGTACTGTGCTAAGGGAATGCTGGGCTGTGATGGGGCTTGCTGCCCTTTGGCACAGGGAGAGTGTGTTTCTGCACACTTTTGTGGAGCATGCTGCACAGTGGGACCCAGATTCTGTATTTCTGACCTGTGGTACTCCACAAACACATTCCGTGCCTCCCCTTGCCTTTTCTTTCTCTTTTTTTTGTTGCCGTTGCTAGCTGCAATCTGCTGGCCTTCCTTTTAATGTGCTGGCACTCAGCTCGGTCCGTTCAATGGGTACCTTTTGATTCGGTCATAAAACTTGGCAAACGGTGTGGCCAAAGAACACGCTTTCTCTTTGTTGCTGGGTTTGTTGACATTCTTACGTAGCTGTGCCTTGTTCCTCAGCACTCGGAGCCCTGCTGGCTTTTGTCTTCTGTTTCAATTCGCTTTCCTCTCTCTCTCTCTCCCCCTCTGTCTCTCTGAGTGAGCAAGACTGCCTTGAATTTTGAGAAAGTGCTCTCCTGTTACAATGCTTTGAGACCAGCTGAACCAACAGCGCTGTCATTCTCTGTGCTGGCATTCTTGGGAAGCTGGTATCCTAACTAACTGAAAAATGCAGTGTTTTGTATGCCTGAAGATTGTTCTTGTGGCTGCTGGATGAAAAATCTGTTTGGTAATGTGTGAGCGGGGTTATGTTAGCACTGAGAAGTGGTTTGGAAGGGGTTTGTGATGGTTTTGAGCCAGTTTTAAGGTGACCTGCTACTAAAAAAAAAATGCTGCTTTCTCACCTAACAGCTTGATTTGCTACATGGAATGCCAAACGGAGGAAACCCTTCTGCTTGAATAAAACATCACAAGTCAGTATTTAGCAGTATTTCTAGGATAAATGTTTGCAGGTGTAACATAGGTGATAGGATCATTTGGGGGGAAGACTAAGCCATTGAGGAGGAGGGATGCAGGTTTGTGGAACTGGACATGCACAGCATTAGTGCAAATTACTGTCTGCTTGCACTGCTGGTGCTGTGCTGGCGAGGCATGTTCTTGTGTTTTCACTGAAAAAAGAAACAAAAATCAAAAGCAAACTAATGGTGGCCAACATGGGACCCAACTGCCTACTTCTTTGCACTCTGCATAGGTATTTTCTGCTAAATACAGTATGGGTTGTTCATTTCTGGCCCTAAGATGACAATTTTTGTTTTTAAATTAGTATATTCTATACCCACTAGATGCGCTTATCTTGCTCTTCTGCATTATTTGCTCTTTGAAGGAAAATCTGGAAAGGAAAGCAAGTCTAAGCAAAGTGTGCATCACTTATTTTGGTACCACTGATCTTGTACAGTTCATTACAGAACTGCAAATCTTTAATTAATGATATGTAAATATATTGTAATGATTGCATTTGCATACTGAGTGAGGCTTCAGCACCTTAGGTTGTGATGTGTTTTAATTAAAGATTAATTAGAAATGATGGGAATTTCATTTTGCTTAGTATAATTATTTTACATATTTGATGAATATCTGGTAGGTGATGTGCAAGAGAATGCGCAATATTATATTAGTGCTTGTGACTCTTCAGGCGTTTTAATCCAGTCTAGGGTTTTCTTAAGCGTTCATAAAAGTGAAATATTGTGAAATTTATAAAGTCCTGATGTAACAGTACATTTAAATAACACTAACTGTGCAGTAACTGGTTTAGTGGAAGGGCAAACCCAGTGTTCAGCTGTCCTCTCAACAGGTAGGAAAGAAAATGGATAATTTGTATTTTCTCAAAGCTTGTATTTAAAGGCAGCCAAAGAATCACATAGTTACTGAGCTTCTTTGTGTCTTTGCCAGAACTGTTGGGAGCAGCTGTGTTTTTTCCTGGTGCTTTTGCTGTACCCATGCTCCAGTAGTGTCTTCGCGTCTTGACTCAAAGCTCCGAGTATTAATAAAGAGCTGTCATATGCTACGTTCTTAAAGTGTTGTGGGAACTTCAGAAATCTGATGGTCAGAAGGCTGCTGAGAGGGGGAAGCTTTCTTTCTGGCCTTATAAGCATTGTGAGTCAGTAGAAAATAATCAGTAGGTAAGGACGGGCGTATTTAACAAGTCTGTCGATTAGTATCCTTGGTTAAAAGTGGTAAGCTCTCTCCTTTTGGAATCCTTTTTGTTTAATCCAATCTAGTTTTTACAGAAGCCACAATGCCAGCAGGAGTTTGCCATCTATCAGGACTGTGTGCAGAAAGGGGGTGATGCCTGACCTGCAGAGCATGCCAAAAGCTCACAGGGCAGAGGAAGCTGCCTTGACAAACTGCCTGCTGGTACAGCGCGTACTGCTGGAATTGTTCTTGCTAGACTGTCAAAAGAGACTTGCAGAAGCTGGTGTGAACACGGCACTCCTACAGTGGCAAGGGTTTTGCTCTCCCATTCTGTCACTTTGGTGAGATTATCAACTCTGGGAGGTTGGTAGACAAGTGACTGCAGCTCTTGTACTTGGAAATTAGAATCAGCTGCTGCACGCAGCAAACACGGTTATGAATTCACTGACTAGGTAGTTTTGGCTGAATCTCGTGTAAGTTATGATCTGTACAAATATTATCACCGGGTGAAGATGCTAGGGGTAAAGATAAAATTCAAGCACAAGGTATCCATTCCAGGAGATGATGGCATTACTTTAAAAATAGTATCTGTGCTGATGATTTCTGTAGAACTTGTATTTTACCTGTCAGGCAAATTAAGATGCAGTTATGCCAAAAAAAAAGTTTGAAATCAACCTGAGAGAGTGGGTTGGACTGACTGAGCTGCTTGCATTCATCCGTTCTTAGGTCTGTTCATCTTTGAAAGAGTTCATTCAATAAACCCTTGAACTACTAGGTTGGAAATGCAGTTTACAGCATGTTAGTGGTAGTTAACTCCTCTCTAGTTTCTTGCGACTTACCAGATTCTTCCAGCCAACCGGATTCTTCCCTTGAGATTGTGGAAGTGCTTTATACATGCTTTTCAGCAGTCAACTTGAGATGAGCTTATGTGTAATTGATGATAACTAATGTCTAATTACCATAATTAGACAAGTGACATAAAATTAAGCTGCAGCTGGGAGCTTGACTTCAACATGAGGTATGCTGATATGCATCATAATGTGCATCAAAAGGTGTTTGGCAGAAACGCATTCAAATAAGAACACAACACCAAAATACCTGTTCCTCCAAACTTACACTTGCCAGTCCAAACAGTTTAATGTGGGTTTTGTCAAAAAAAAATAAAAACAAAAACCAACAAGGAGCATTCTCTGCTGTGCCAAGGCCTTCTGGAAAAAAAGAGCCCTTTTTGTGTTTTGTTTCTTGTTCATTCGGTACCATCAGGTTTATGCTGTAGATGGTCTGCTATTATTTTTAAGATATTCTCATTTTAATTACATAATGGTTAGAAAATCAACTAACATTTTACATATTTAACAGGCCCCTCCTGTTGTGGTTTAACCTGGCAGGCAGCTGAGTACCACACAGCCACTTGCTCAGTGCCCCCCCCAGTGGGATGGAGGAGGGAGCTGAAACAGGGAAAAGTGGGAAAGCTCGTGGGTTGAGATAAAGAAAGGATAATAAGAAAGAAAAGGGGTGGGGGGAAGAAATGGGAAAAAACAAACAAACAAACAAAAACACAAAACCAAACCAAGTGATGTAAAACACACCCAGCTGACTGATGCCCAGCCAGCCTATGAGCAACAGCAGCCCCCTTTTGGTCAGTTTGGGTCAACGGTACATAGGTGTGTTATCAACACTATTTTCCTTCCAAGTCCAAAACACAGCACTGTGCCAGATACTGTGAAGAAAACTGACTCTATGCCAGCCAAAACCAGGACACCTCCCTTATCGTTGTATCTGGAGCTCAACAGTTATATTTAGTGGCCATACCATGTGCTGCATTTTAGCTGCAGTTGCTTTACCTTGTTCTGCTTGCAAAGAGCTCTGGGTTGTCCTGGAGAAGACCTTGATTGTTGTGACAGATCTGCAGCCACCCCAAATGCTCTCTTTTCTTCAGAAGTGTGTAGTAATTTCTGTATGGCCTGCAAAATACCAAGTTCAGCTACATGATTTTAAGTTCAGACTGTGCATTCAAAGTTGTGCACCTGGCACGTTGCTTTTTTAAAAAATATGCTAGTTTGCCTATAAAATGCTGAATATTACTATAAATTCATACATTAAATGTCTCTGTACATATACAATGTTCTCGTGCCCTCATACTAGCATCTATTCATAACAAGAGATGTTCTGTGCTTAGCTTTGGTAGGGAATAAAATATTCGTGTTAACCTGCTGATTAAAAATAGGAAAAGGTCATTTGAGTTTTGTAGCTTCACAAGATTAAGACCAACTGTTCGTTAAACTAAAATTGCCTAGCAATTAAAATCCAATTAAAAGGCAAAGAGCTCTTGGCGTTTTTTGAATTGACTCAGTATCTCATGAGTTGTTTTTTTTTTTTTTCGTTTTGTTTTTTAAGGGAGTTCATGATAAATTGTCAAAAACTGGGAAATTAAGTTCTCAAAACAAATTTGCTCAGAATCAATCTTGAGTAATCTGAGCACAGAGTCCGGCTTTGTTGGTTATAAGCATAATGAAACTGGCTTCTCATCCATATTTTCTCTTTTTTTCAGATTTTAACAGGACAAAATGTAGTTTGTTGTTGTACACTATAATTGTGTCCTTGGCATATTAAGCAGCCTAAGTGAAACTTGTCCCTTGTGGACAGATTTCAGCAGGACCTTACAGTGGTGCGGTGTTCTTTCCAGTTCCTGGACTTGGAAATGTAGCAGCAGTAGTGGTTCAGGCCTTTTGTTCACCTACTGCAGTCTGTCTTCTTGATCCAGGACCGGTTACTGCTGAGGACCATGCAAGCAGCCAGGCAGCAGGCTGATAGGTGGTCAGCAGCTCTGTAAGAATTTCCTGATTTGTACAGGCTGTTAGGAGTGTTAGTGTGTGAGCTCTAAAATCATTTCTAAATGTGTATGGAGTGTAAACTAGTAGGACCCTGAGTAATCTTATCATCTGCATGCTTTGGAAAACTCACCTTGTGACTTCATGTTTCTTGATGTGACCGATGTTTTCTTCTGATGTGTTGTCTCCTGGTTTCTTTAATACTTCCTTTTTTTCCTTGACCTCAAGAAGCACTCTAAAGCCTGTGAAGGGTGTTTACATGCTCTACCAGATCTGAAGTGGATGCTTTGTCCTGTTTCAGAACTAATCTTTTGATTCCCTCTTTATATTTATCTAGTGTTAAGTATTCGTGGTATTCAGGAAGAAGATCCCCCCGATGCTCAACTAATGAGACTAGATAACATGTTGCTGGCAGAGGGTGTCTCCGGGCCCGAGAAAAGAGGAAGAGGAGGACCAATGGCTGTAGCAGCAACATCAGGTGGCTGTCCAAATGACAATAGCATTGAACACTCTGACTACAGGGCCAAGCTGTCACAGATCCGACAGATATACCACTCTGAGCTAGAGAAATATGAACAGGTGATCTTTCTGCATGGAAGAGTTTTTATCATCTCAATTAAAAATAACCGTTTTTTCCTTTGGTGTTGGTTTTAAGAACAGAACAGGAAGCATAATAAATTCAGATGAATGCAAGGATATCAAATTCGGTTGAAAACTTATCTCAGTGTTACAGAAGTAAGGTGAAGATAGAGGGACTGGACATCAAACTAAAGATAATAAATGTCTCGTTTATCTTTGTTGCAGCATTTTGTAAGAGTAAATAAAAGTAAAACTGAAACATGGAAACTCCTCTAAAGTTTTTGGATATGTATTCTTGTTGGGGAAATTAATTCCGGGGTATTTTATTGTTTGTCGATACAAATGTATTTATTTTCAGGCCTGCAGTGAGTTTACTACCCACGTTATGAACCTGCTTAGGGAACAGAGTAGAACAAGACCAATTTCGCCAAAAGAAATAGAGCGCATGGTGAACATAATCCATGGCAAATTCAGCACCATCCAGATGCAACTGAAGCAGAGCACGTGCGAGGCAGTAATGATCCTGCGTTCACGGTTTCTTGATGCAAGGTACTGTGAAAACACAACCTAGTGATAACAGATGTTTAAGTCTGGACTTTCTCTGTTGCTCGATGCCAATGACTGCTTAAGAAGCCTTGAGTCTGTCATTCCCAGTGTTGACTTAGTTTAAATATTGACAACTTGCCACCTGTTCTGCTTGCTAAGGTATGCTTGCTTTGACATTAACATCTGATTAATTCCGTGCAATTCTTATGTTCTCCTTCAAACGGGATATATTTTAGAGTAGACCACTGGCTTGTTGTTCTCTGTCAGGTCTACTCTGTCACGCGGTCTAAGTAGGAATAATTGTGCTCTTTTGATAGGCGTAAACGACGTAACTTCAGCAAACAGGCAACAGAAGTACTGAATGAATACTTTTATTCGCATCTGAGTAATCCTTACCCCAGTGAAGAGGCCAAAGAAGAGCTAGCAAAGAAAGGTGGCATCACAGTTTCACAGGTATGAAGGATTTTATCTGAATTAAATTAAGTGACTTCTTTTCTTAAATAATGTTTTGTCCCCAGTAGCTAGCAGGAGGCTTCACTCACTGCTGTGAAATAGTACACAGCATTTAGGTTATTCTGAAGGGTTTAGTAGGGTGCATTTTTTGCTTGAAGCCTGCTTTAAAATGCTGCCTATGAGTAACTTGTGAATAGAGTGTAAATGTATTAGTTTAATCAAATGCTAACGGGGATATATGTCTCCAGGTTTCCAACTGGTTTGGTAACAAAAGAATTCGATACAAAAAAAACATGGGGAAGTTCCAAGAAGAAGCCAATATTTATGCTGCAAAAACAGCTGTAGATGCAACAAATGTTGTGGCTCAAGGCAACCAGGCAAATTCTCCATCCACACCAAATTCAGGTAAGCAAGAGCACTAGTGAGGAGAGTGTTTGCTTGAAAAGTCTCTAATTATTTCCTGCTATGACAAGTACCATGAACTACTGGTTTTTGAACCGGTCACAAGATTTATTTTTCTGTTAAACTTAGTTTTTTCTAGGAGTACTACAGTATCTATGCTTTTGCATCACAAAATGGTTTTTGTTTGTTCATTTTTTCTTAAGCTTCCTCTGGATCTTTTAAGATGACAAATTCCGGAGATTCGTTTATAAACTTGCAGTCATTGACTTCCTACCAGAGCTCCCCAGTGGGAGGCAATGTGCAGTCGCAGGTAAGCAGGTTTTTTAAAACTAGATTCTCTTAATATCAGATAAGGATGGATTTTTGGTTCTCTAGCTAGCCCTGACCAGAATGCAAGAAGTGACTAGAGTCAAAATGCTGAAATGAGTCAAGAAACAAACCTGCTCAAATATATGTTTTCTGTTGCAACCAGACCCTTTAAAATGAATAAGATCTAAATTAACCTACTGGTATTCCTCCATCCTTCAAATTTACATTACTAAATGGTTTTTCCTTATTTTAGAGTCAGTCTTGATCTGTATATAGAGGACTTCGTGTAGCATTGTAGTATTTCTGTTAATAGTGTTGTCAGATGCACTGTAAGCTTTCTGATGAATTCCTGAATGCACATGAACTGCACAGAATTTGTTCCTCTCACTAGAACCCGAGTTGCTCTATGAAAAGCTGCATGTGACAGTAGGCTCGATACCAGATTCTAGTTCTGTTAAATGACCTCTTTAAGTATAGCTCAGTTAACAGCAACCAGCTGCAAAGAAAACTTCAAAGTTTTAAAATAAAATAGGTAATCCTACTTATAATGCTTCATTTCTTTGACTTATTTTTTTCCTCTCTTGTTGTTGTTATTCTGTGGGCTCTTGTTATAGATGGATTCCTTGCATCATGTCATACACCAGACAGGAAGATATGACACAATTGTGGGGAATCCTTTGTACACGACGCAGCGCATAGATGTAAGATCTACTCAAGTATTACTTTAGTTGAACCAAAACTCATGCCTGAGATTGGCTAACGATCTGTAAATAAACATTAACTTCATTTCCTACCCCCTGAGATGTCTGTTGTGGGGACAGGAAAAAGCTGAAAGTAGAAGCTTTCGGTTTATTCCTGCCACAAACAGATGGCAATAAGAGTGCTACTGTAAAATCGGGGTGGGGCGGGCAGGAGGTGTTATGGGGTGTTCCTGGACTGTTCTTTGCCAGGAAATAACAACTATTTGATTTCATAAGCACTGTTACTTGTAGGGTTTAAGCATATAAAGGCATACTTTATTGTCTGCAAGTAGTTTCTTAAAAGATCTAATGAAATGATGTTTGTTTTACCTTCAGGCTAATGGCAGCTGGCAGGATGCTACCACCCCTTCATCAATCACTTCACCTGCTGGAGATCCTGGAAGTGTTAATTCGGATGCGTCTAATTAAGTTTTTAGGACCTATTGATGAGAGGAAAGAGGTCATTAGTGTAATTTGTCAATGTTGCTCTTTTGCCAATACTCTTGTTTATACAACTTGACACACAGCTAATTACCTCAGAAAAACCCTGGAACCAATAGAAGATTGTGATTACAATGATACCTCTCTACCTCTCAGCCTCACGCAGTTGAGTTCTTTTTACTTATGCCCATTGGGATGTGAAATTGTTTTAAAAGAACTTGCTTCATTTTCCTAACCAAATTCATTTTTTTAAATATCAATTTTATGGTAAGAATCTGAAAGTGTCTCTTCTAGAACTTGGCGTTTGTCTCAAGTTTTACAGCTTAAGAAAATTGACTTATTTTAATTTCCATGAAGTTTTTTACTCTGAAATTTCTGTTCTAGCTGATAGATACTAACAATTAAACCCCCTGTATTGTAATTGTATGCGTTCTCTGTATTGTAATTTTGTATAGGAAAATAAGCTTTTCTTACCTAGACTTCATTCTGAGCTGATTAATCAGAACGTTGCTTTACCAAAACTCACTGGACTTGGCTCTCGGGTAGCCCCTTCCATCCTGTGTCACCCCTAATCCTAATTTAATGTCTAGTGTAAAACCGCCTCCCCCCCTAGGTTCTGTGCATTCCTGCCGCTGTTAATACAAAGACCACCACTTTCAGTTGAGATTTTATCAAAGATAATAAACTTCCAAAGCCTTTTTTTTTTTTTACTATTATTATTATTATTTTTTGGTTTTCCTCTTTCCCGCCTATTCCGTGAGGGGAAGGGGGGGGGGAGGACGCTGAGGGGAGCTCCCGCGCATGCGCCCTCCTCAGGCGGCGCCGCCATTTCCCGGCGTGCCCCGCGCCCAACGGCGGGCAGCGGGGGCCGCCATGTTGGCTCGGACGGCGGAGCCCGCCCGGTGCCGGTGAGTGACGGGACCGGGAACCGGGGCCCGGAGGTTTTAGGGGGTGGGCAGCGGGGCCCGGCCGCCTCGAGCTTGACCGCAGCGTTCTTGCAGGTCTGAGGAGATGCCGCAGGAGGTGAGCGCTGGAGGGATGCGGGGGCGGCCTGAGGGGGCGGCGGGGCCGTCCCGCAGCGTGTGGTAACGTTTGCGGGGCCGTTTTTTCCCCTCAGACATCGCCCGGTGCGGCTCAGACAACCCCCTGTGCGGCTGACGGTGCTGTGTCAGGTAGGGGAGGCCGCGGGCAGCAGCAGTCCTGGGGTGCTGTGAGGGAATGGTGCTGGTCTAAGCCTCACACACTGCACTGCTGCTCCTCTGAGCAAGGCCCTATACGTTTAAACCTCCAGAAAAAGCCTTTTTCTCTCTGTTCTCTATCTGGCGTTAGCAACGTGGTGATTTTGAGTGGTTTTTCTCAGAACCTGACCCCGGAGAAAAGAAAGGGGATGCTGAGCAACCCGTAAAGGCACCTGACGTAACTGCTGTTAGCAAGAATGTTAGTTCCCTTGTGAACGCTGGAGCAGGTACAAGGAAAAGTTGCCGTGGAAGTCCAAGCCCCAGGAAGAGCCCGCTCCTTGTCACTCCTCAAGCCAAGCGTCGCTCTTGGCGTCGTTCAAGCCTGAAGGGGACGAAAAGCCGGAAATCTCTGCCTCCTTTTCACCAGGATGTCACTGGTAATGCACTTCTTCCTCCCCTTATCAAGCTCTCTTGAAAAACTCCTGCAGTAGTCTGCTGCAAGTTGAAATCTGATTTCATGGAATGGTTTTTACTGTAATTACAGAGTAATTGCATTATTCCAAGCTACTAGCCTATGGCTGTGTTGGCAATGGCCTCTGAGGTCCAGGTAGTTGACGTTAAGAGGACGTTGCTGTGCTAATGGTTTCTGGAGACCTGTGTTTGCAGTTTCTGCCTTTTTACTTCTATGGCTGAGTCTTAAGGAGGATTTTTCTTGCTAGGAGGTCTTTCTGCCTCTTCCGTGTCCTGCAGATGGCACACCTGTACAACAGAAACAGGCTTTAGTGTCTTGTGGAATGATTTCAGCTGCTTGCGGCTTGGCGTAAAGTTGTTCCTAAATTTTATTTTTCAGAATTGTGCCAGTCAATTAGCCTTGATCTGCCGGAGACAGATCGGCTTTCTGAGTTGTTGCTGTCCAGTTTCCAGGTAAGCTTGTCTGTTGTAGAAGCACGTTATTCTTCTTTTAACTTTCTCTGACGTTCTGATTCCTGTAACTGAGCTTAAACACCTTATGTAGGTGCTTAAGGGGGTGAAAAAAGAGCAGCCACACAGCATGTAGAGCTTAGGGGTGACCTGTTTGACTTTGTCATATAGCACATTAAAGGGTGCTAAGACCTTTTCTATGTTCTCATAGTTTTCTGCACAGAAACTTGAACACGTCTTGAAGCAGACAGAGGGTTTTAGTCCTGAGGCTTTCGAAGCTAACGGTAGGTTGTATTTTGTGCATCACAAAGCAGGGGTAAACCCAAAGTTTTAAATACCAACTCTTCACTGGCATTCTCTTGAGATGAAACCAGCTGTCCTTGAAAGGAGGGGTCGGAGGGGTCAGGTGCTGCCAAAATTACCTGAATGATGATATTTGCTTTTTGGTATTACAAATTCTGTAGGTACAAGCGTTCCATCTTACTTTGTTTTCATCTCCAGTCAGCTCGGTTTCAGAAGACCTGAAGCAATACATAGAGAAGCTGAAGCTAGATGGAACGCTGAAGACCTGCATAGAGAAAACTGAAACGTAAGGACTCGCCTGGCTCATCTCTAGTTTATTATTTTTTCTGTTTTTACTTCATGCCCTGCCCAGATGTCTCAATTTGCAAACAGTGAACCTGTTGCCTGGGGGTGCCAGGCTTCGTGGGGGGCAACGACATGGCTGAGCAAACAGTCCAGTGAATATTTACAGGGCTGTTATTTTCCTTGAGGAGATCAAGGAGGCTTCTCTCTTCTGTGCTGTGCAGTTTAAAGCATTGATGTGTAAGCACTAAGCAGTCACCAGAGCCCTCTGTGACGATACTCAAGTGTTTCATCTCTGTATATCGTACTGTGTTGCACTTCTCTGCTTTAGGGCTTCGTTGGATTCTGTTTCAGATGAGTCAGTGGCCCAAGCCAAGGAGCATATTGCCAGGTAAGATGGGCTGTGTGTGCTCTGAGACTGCATAAAGACCAACATGGGTTTTCAAAGAGGGTTAAGGTGCATTTGTGGTGTGTTTAGTTCTCTGGCTCCTCTTTCTGAGGGTGAGTGCTGTAATTTAGCCTTATGAAGGGAACACCGCTCGTGTGCAGACCTCTTTTCTTCTCTCCCTAGGTTTTCTGCTGAATGTCAGGCTTGGGATGAGCTCTTACAGCGCTACCAGAAGGGAGCTGAAGAAATGGCCAGGTGCGTTGGTAGCTGAAAAGAAAACCTTTTAGCAGAAGAACAAACAGAGAAGCCTGCTCCGAGAGATGCCCCAGGCAGCGCGTAGCAGCTAACCGCCTTGTTTTCCAGGCAGCTGGAGGAGTGCAAGGCTAATCAAGGACACGCAGAGCCTCCAAACTACATGGAGACATCTCAGGCCGAGGTCCTGAGCAGCAAACCCAACTACCAGGCGGTCCTGGACGCGCAGGGCGAGGGCCTGAAGTGCATGGAGCTGGTGGTGAGTCGCGCTGCCCCGCGCCCCGGGCCCCTTTCTGCTCCTCGCTGAGCCCCCGCGGCCTTTTTGCAGCTCGATGAACTGCGGCAGGCGGTGGAGCTGCTGCGGGCTTTCGGCGAGGACAGCCGCCGGTACCTGCAGGGACTGTCACAGCACCTGGGTAAGCACCGGGATGGGCACCGGGACTGTTACCGGGACCGTGAGTGCCCAACCGTGGGCTGACGGCCTCTCTCTGCCCCTCTCTTCCAGCTGCACGGACCTTCCAGCGCCTGCAGGACTCGCCGGTCCGCAAGCTGCTTGCTGCCCCGCGCAGGCCGGCGCCGCCGGAGGGCTGAAGGGGACCGGGAGCGGTACCGGGAGCGGTACCGGGAGCGGCTCCGGGCCGCGGGGAGCTCAATAAACACAGCTCTCTTCCGCCTTCAGCGTCCGTCGCAGCTCATTGGTCGCTTTGCGCGTCGCTCAAAGCGCCGCCTCCAATCGCCTCAGCGCTCCTGTCGGTGTTAGCCAATAGTCGCGCCGTAAAGGAGGGTGGGGGGCGGAGCCTGCCCTCAACGCGGAAGTGGCGGCGGCGGCCATGGCGGCGGCGGTGGAGGAGCCGCTGGCCCCGCTCACCGGCGTGGGCTGGGCCGCGTCCCCCGAGGCGGCCCCCACGGGGTGGAGCGTGGTGAGCGGGGGGGAAGGGAAGGGGGCGAGGGGGGTGCCCGGAGCGGCCCGGCCGCGGCCTCACCCTCCCCGTGCCCGCAGCTCGCCACCAGCACCGAGGGCGCCCCGGCCAACCTGGGCAAGGGCTTCGGCCACAAGGGCGGCGGGTACCTGTGCGTGAGCACCGGAGGGCAGGTACGGGGAGCGGGTGGGGTGAGGAGGGGTGGTGGGAGGGGGATGAAGGCCCCTGGTCCTGGGGCTGAGACCCCCAGGGTCCTGGTGCTGAGCTGGTCTCGGTCCCAAACCCTCGATCCCAGTCCGGGTCCTGCTCCCAAGCCCCCGGTGCCAATCCCGGTCCCAGTCCCGTGGCTGAGTAGCCCCCTGGTCCAGGTCCCTGTCCTGAGCCTGTCCCAGTCCTGGTCCCTGTAATGTAATGGGGCTGAGCTCCTGTCCTCATCCTGGGGACGAGGCAGTCCCAGTCCAGATCTTGGTGCTGAGCCAGTCCCAGTCCTGGTCCCAGTACCAGTGCTGAGCCCCCATCCTCATCCTGGAGCTGAGCTGGTCCCAGTCTGGACCTCGGTGCTGAGCTGGTCCCAGTCCTGGTCCCCGGCCCCATTCCAATCCCGTTGCCAAGCCCCCATCCCGTGCAGGCAGCAGCCAGCCCCGTGGTGACCGACGTGCAGGTGCTGAACGATCGAAGCCCACAGCCCGCCGGTTACAGCCGCATCCCCGAGTTCCCGGAACCTCGTAAGTGTTCAGAGGGGGCAACGGGGCCCAGAGCTCGGCCCCCAGCCCCTGGCACCCGCTGTTTTCCCCCCCCCAGGTGCTGGGGTGTCTCGCAAGAAGCGGGTGTACGTGAGGCTGCAGCCGCTCAGCGCCGCCGACACGGCCGTGTTCGACATCAAGCTGAGCAGCAAGAGCAAAGCCATCCCACACTACATGAAGATCGGGTAGGGAGGCTGCACCCCTCACTTCTGCTCTCACCCTTCCCAGCTTTCTGCTGCAAAACGCCCTTTATGCCTTTTTTTTTTTTCCCCTCCCTAGAGAACTGGGTGGCTTTGCTGTCTGGTGTAAAAAAGGGCCAGTGTCAAAATCCAGCCCCCCACCGGTCCCCAAGCCCAGGTCCATCAGCCTGGGGCTGAAGCAGCTCTCCCTGCAGCCGGATGCAGACTCAGAGCAGAAGTATGTGTGCTTTAAACGCTTCCAGTCTTACCTGGACCTGGCCGGCGCTGGGAACAGCTCCTGCTGCTGCCACCTCGTGGTTCCCACCCTTGTAGGGTCAGCTGCATTTTAATGCAGCGTCCCGGTGAGACTCGAGTTAATTCTGGTGTCCCACAGGTCACCAGAGAGACCCGTGGCTCGGTGTGGCACCAAGCGATCTTCCTTCACACTGCACAACTCGGTGGATGACGCCTCCAGCATCTACAACCTCTCAGGTAAGCTCTGTCTTCATCTGCCACGCACCAAGGAGCTGCATAAAGCAAGTGTTACCCTAGTTAAGGAGAACTTCAACTGAAATTAGTGTTGGCTCATACACTATTTCTGCACAGCTCATCCTTGTAAACATCACAATTGAGCACAGTTTTTAGAGGAAATTTCTTTTAGTGAGACTTCTCCCCGAAAGCTATTCCTGGCTTGCATTAAGAGACATCCCTGGCCTCTCGTGGAAAGTTTTTCTTCTCGAGGTGCTAAGATGTCCTCAGCTGCTCGGTGTAGCACCCTGGGTGTTTTCAGGGGGGGCTCCTTGGATGTTATTAAAGCCTCTGCCCCTCACTTCTCTTTTCAGCTATGGACGGGGTACCTTTCACACTACATCCCAGATTTGGAAACAGCCTCAGCATTGGCAGTACTGTGAGTATTCTTTAAGGTGCTGACACCCTGCTGGTTAGCCCCAGCTCCTAACTAGGCTTACCTAGAAACATTTAATGCCCCTTTTAGGCTGTTCTTGCAGAGCTGAACGTTAAGTCGCTTGCGGACATTGAGAAAGAGGTAAGTAGGCTGCTTTTACCATTCCTGAGTTCTTGAATACCTGTGTCTTGCCTTGACTGACTGTTTTTTGTTGTTGTTTTCAGTACGATTATGCTTTTGTAGTGGAAAGGACAGCTGCTGCCAGACTCCCACCCAGTATTTGCTAGCACTGGGGTCTACCAGTCCCGTGAGGATGTAAAATGCTGACAAACATCCAAGCTGGTCTTAGCTCCTCTCTCTCTCTCACAGATTAAAGTTCAGGGTACCTGAAGAAACCTAATCAATATGCAATTTCAGGAATCACCAAGGAAGAAAAATAAATGAGTTTCTCTTCTCGACTGCCAAAATATTTTTGTAATGTTTTTGAAATAGAGGGTTTAACCAAAGTCTCTGTACAGGAGCTCCTGGCTGTTTTCTTCTATGCTTTGTCAACTCTTTATTCTGAGCATTAGCTTGTGCAAGAGCATGTAGTGTTCCTGTTGTGTAAGAACTCCTGCCTTTGACCCTAATCTTTAGTTTACTGCTGATCTGCTCCTGTGCTTTGTCTCACAGTCTATTAAAAACATCACAAAGCTTTCAGCCCCACAAAGGAAGTTCCAAACATGTTTCAAAATACATCGATTTTGATTTAGTTAACCAAATTCTGTAAACGTTTCCTCAAACAGGGCAGTACAAAACTCCCGACAGGTGGTGGTGTGTCCCGGAAACATTAAAAAGTCAGGTCTTGTTTCACAGAGGTGGTTTCCACGGGATACGGAAGAAAGCTTCCCCATGTCTGTTTCTGAACAGGATCAGAGTTATTGTTAAAACAGTAAGGATGATTCTTGTGATGTCAAAACACGGCCCTGGGTGCTGTCCTTCGTGTAGCCCTGCTGGGGGCGAGGACCTTGTAACCGGTTTCAGGAAGGCACTTTAAGTTTTGCGCTCCCCAGCAGAAACTGAAGAATTCGGTCCACTAACAAGGCGAGGAAGAAGTCAGCCAGCAACACTTCCGTGATCACAATCTTAAACTAGGAAACAAACAAGTGATTAGCCCCTTCTCCTCCCCCACTTCAGTGACTGTCCCAGCAGCACAAAACCTCTGCTCTGAGGCACTTTAATGGAGTACCTCTGCAGCAACCGCTTAACCAGAGGCTTGAACTTGCTTTTGCAGCATGCTACAGTTACCCCAATGCTCCAGGAGGATTGCTACCACATTCTCTACTTAAAGCTATCTGGGTAGCTGGCATTCCTGTAAGTTATTGTCTGCTAAAACCCTTTAGCTTCCTTCAGAGTTTCTGAAAACAGACTGATTCCTGTTCTCCCCATGGAAACTGTGTGTGGAATGCAGTAGGCACAGAGAAATGTTGCCTGCTCACCTCAGTAGGGATTTCTACCAAGCCAAACTGTTCGTTGAACTCTGGAGAAGAGCCAGTGAGCAGGCCCACAATGGCAAGGCCTGAAAGGATGATGCTCCACAGCAAAGGCTTGTTCTCCTGCAGACTTTCCATGAAAGGATGGCCCTGAAACACAGCAGGGAAGAAACATGAGCAAAAGTGACACTGTGCTCACCCACTGGTGACGTGTTCGTGCTAGAGGATAGAGCAATTCCTGACATGGTTTGGGACACAAAGAGAGGGAGCTTTTCTCTGCAGAAAAGCAAGAACATTGCTCTGTTCTGTGGTATCTTAGTTGTAAAATCACTCCTCCAGTTCTACTAGAGATGCAAATAAACACGACTTGCCTTGTAGTTAATAGCAAAGGTGGCCATCTGCATTGCCATCGACATGATGTACACAGTGCTGTTCACAAGGCTGGGCTCAAACTCCTTGTAGAGATCTACAAACTCCTCCCGTCTGAAAGAGAACAAAGCTGAACATCAGCGGACCAGACTCCGGATCACCAGGAACAGAGTTTCCCTTGCCTCACCCCACTGACATTGATTTATTTAAGTTATGCACAACTTCTGCTGGCCAGCAGAAAGTTATTCCCAAATTTTGGTAGCTCCCATTAGCAGCAGCCCTCCCCCAAGCACGTATGTTTGCACAGCTGAGAGTGGAGCTGCATATGCTGCAAGCAAAATTAAGCATGGGGTTCTTGGCCACAAAACAAAAATCAAGTGGAAAAGGGTTTTTTTTATTTGCTTTTTTAAAAAGCTTTCCAGTAATCCACCTCCTCAGTCTGGGGCCAGGAGACCACTGGAACTGCAGGGTATCACAGACCATATTCCCACCATTTCTATCATCCTTGCCCTGCTGGGCTGCTGCCAGCACACTCTATGTACAGCACAGCACGCTTTCTCTGCACATTTTAAACTCCTAACGCTCAGTGTGCTCAACAGAGCATTCAGAGAAAGAGCACTGTGATGTCTTTTCCACCCTCCTGCTTAGCAGCAGCTGGAGAAAACATGTTCAGTGCTGGAAGAACAGACACTTACTTGGAATCGCTGCGCACCTGGGCACCGCGGTACAGGTAAATGAGGCTGAGGAAATGCACCAGGAACTGCAGCAGCACTGTCAGAACCGTGTAGAGGTTAAAGATGTTTGGCAGCGGGCGCTCCTTGGACAGTGTCTTCAGAGGCTGGGAGCAAAAACCAAGCAGGGTTGACTAGAACAGTTCTGACCATCCCTATATGCAGTTGTCCAGCACAATCTAATTTCTCAGGAAATGCCTGCGAGGATTCCACTTCATGCAAACAAACATAAGGTCCACATCTTGGGTGGTGCAGGTAACAGCTTCCATTGAACCATTTCTCTGCATTACCCTTCCCACCTCTTCTACTTCTTCCCAAAGCTGAAGAAAGCAGCTTGCCCACAACCACAAGATGCTCCCTTAAGCAAGCACTGGCCTTAGGGAGTTTTCCAAATGCAGTGGAACTAAAACCCTCCCCCCCTGGGGCATTCTGGGCTGTTGATTTATTAAAACCGCTGTTTTGTTTTGGAGAGAGGCTCTCCTCCAGTAATTCTGATATGACTGATGCCAACCAGCCACTGTCCTAATGCACGTTCTCCCCCTACCTTTGACCTGGAGATGAAAAGGAAGCAGCCAGCCAGCAGCAGACCCTGCAGAGTTGCTTGAAAGTCGCTGAACTTCACCCCTTCCAAGTAGAGGACACTCTGGCTGTAGGCAAGGATCAGGGCGTTCAGGGCAAGGATCTTGAACATTTGGAGTGTTGTCACTAGTGTGCAACGACCTTGCTTGATCACGTGGCAGACTAAGGAGCAAGAAGAAGCAGCGATTGGAAACAAAACAAAACAAGTCAGGGGGCTTTGTCCCTCAGTCTTCTCTTCTGAAGCAGTGCAGAGAGGAGCAGTACACAGCATCCCTGTCTGAGAACCCTCCACAAGGTTTCTGCACACAACCAACTGGCAAAGCCATGGGTTTGGGAGCATTTCTCACCACCCCACGCCCTCTGGGGCTTCTTTCAAATCCAGACTTATTCTCACTGAGGAATGTGAACACACGGAGATCCACACCAACTGTTCAGCTACCCCCATGCACTTACTGCACTGAATGGAGGAGAGCTTGGAGGTAAAGGGGGCTGCAATGCTGGCATCACCCAGCTTCACGACTGGCACACGCTCCTCTTCCAAATCCTTCAGGACCTGACTAATCCGCTCCTGCAGGCCAGTAAGAAAAAGACACACATTCACACCTCTCTTTCACAACCTGGACTGATGACAGTCTTCCCTATCCTCCCCCACACCCTAGTTCCAAGGTGAGGCTGAGAAATCTTCATTCTTGGAGCTCGGCAGCTGTCTAGCAAAGCAGCATCTTCCCTGCCCAAATTAATTCTGTCATTTCAGGATAACAAGAGGCCAGAGAGGCTGGTCTTTTCCCAGTACATCCTGCCATTTCCAGTTCTCATGAATTAGCAGTAAACGTGAGGAAGAACCAAGAGCAAGGATAAGTTAACACTCTTAAACACCTAGTTACCAACCCTCTGGATGGCCAGTTGTTCCTCTCTTTGGGACATGACTCTGTGCTTGGCACCACGGGACGTGGGCTTCACGGTCCCGCTCCCCATTGACAGCACCGGAGGCCTCCCATCACTGGGTCCATCTCGAGGTCTCTTCTTCCGTTCGGGCAGTCTCTCAGGAGCATTTGCCAGCAGAGCCACTCCTGAAAGACCAAAACATTAGCTGTAGGGAGAAGTGTCATAATCCCTTTGCTAGTAGAGCATTTTCACCACACAGAAATCCCAACTGGAGCCAGGTGAGAGGCTGGTTACACAGAGACTTCAGACAGGTTACACTTGCTGAAGCAAAGCTTTGAAAAAAAATCACGAAGAGTCTTTCTCCCAGGGAAATGCTTTGCAGCTAATTCCCACTACCTGCTTGTATACACACAGCAGTATTCCACCAGCACAGAGATCCTTCTTCAAATGATATTGCTCAGATCAATCCCAGCCCGCAAACCACCAGAGAAATGAACACTAATTTTGTGTGCAGAAACACCAGCCAAACTCAGACAAGGCCACACGAGTCCTGCATGCACACTCACCCACATCTGCATGCTTCAGAGCTCCAACATCGTTGGTCCCATCCCCACACATCAGCGTTACATAGCCCAGGCTCTTCAATGTAGTGATCACAAACTCCTGCAAGAAGAATTGTGCAGTGAGGCTTGGCAGCCTGGGGTGATCTACATGTCTTGGTCAAGTGTTTCTGTTCTGCAGGAACTTGCTGGTCTCACACCCAGGCTCCAAAAGGTTCAGCCTCAGGCATCGTTTTATGCATGCAGAGCTAGAATGGGCTTGAGAGTCTTTAGGAACACTATGTGACACATCCTGATCTCTGGTTCTCACTGCCAGCTGGCATGGGTTTCAGGAGTGGTTACACTGGTTTGTTGCAAGCAGCTTTAGCACTAATCGTGTGCTAGTATCTGTGTTGCTCCCAGGCACCAGGTAAGCCCTGCTGGCAAACCTGCCAAAGTTGGGTTTTACCCCAGCAGAAACCCCTCACCTTCTGCTTTGGCACCACTCTGGCAAACACCTGGATGTGTGGTATAAGTTTCAGCAGCTGCTGTCTGTTCACAGACTGCAAGTGAGAGAGACCTTCCCCGGTCACACACAGGTCGTATTGCTGGGTCAGCTCTCGCAAGGAGCTTGGCAAGATCGGGAGCACGACAGCACCATCGATGGATTGCCATTGCCAGCTGGAGTCTGGAAAGAGAAGCACAAACTTGACATGAACATGCCTGTGAGATGCCTGGCTGTCAGTAACGCTCCCAGACACCCAACATACACTAACCCTGCTGTCTGCAGCCCCTCGCCATGAAAGACATGAGGCCCCTCTGTTTCTTGTGACACTGACACCCCCGCCTCCCATCCAGCTGCAGTCTTTATGTGGACTCCCTGCACTGCAGCCCCTGACAGTCAGATAGTGACACAGTGCTCTCAGCTTCCCCTGGCTGCACCGTGCTTTAACAGATGGACAAGCTCACTCCTGTTGTGTCAGCTCTGGCCTCTGAATCTGCACAGGACAGAGACCTTCCAGCTGCTGCTGTTTTTGTTAATTTTGGTGCTCTGGTGGCTTGGTTAGGAGCTGGCAGAGCTCTCATAGTACTCAGAGAAGAAAGGGGCAAAGAACAGAGGTTTGTCTGGGGCTCTGGAAAGCAAATAAGCAGCTTCCATTATCAGCATCAAGCAGCCACACTGCTGTCACGTGGCTAACTTTGATACAATCCTAGGAGGGCTTTAGCTGCTGTCCCCCAGAATGCAGAATGCTTTCCTGCATGGAATCAGTCACCTTTGCTCGCAGGAGGCTGGAGAACGAGGGTGTGCTCCCTCTGGAGGAAGTGGAGCTCCCTGGCCACGTGGCAGGCAGTGAGAGGATTGTCTCCTGTTATCATCACTACCTGAAGGGAAAGAACAAGAGGTCAAAATGAGTTCCGGGAAGGCAAGTGGCCATTCTCGGTGAAACTCCTTTACACTGAAAAGAGTTCTGTCTAGTGGGCATGCTGGACACATTCCCTGTGAGATGTAGCTCTGTGCAGCACCTTGCAGAAAGGCCACCTCTCTCTAGGTCAAGGCAAATCCCATCATAAAAGTATTATCACATCCACAAAGCTTCCCTGCCTTCATCACAGGGAAGCCTTTGCCCTCACTCCACAAAGGTTTCTGGCACTGAAATTCCACTTCCTGAATACCAAGTCTGCCAGAAAGGCCAGGATGCTGCTGATGCTTACGTGGTGGGATGCATTCTGGATCTCCCTGATGACAGATTTGGAGTCAGCTTTGAGAGGACAGGAAACCACAATGAATCCAGCAAATCTAAGATCACACTCCAAAGCTTCACGCTTCATCTCTCGCACCTGCCAAAGCAAATCAGTAACCACAGCATTACCTGGTGCTTCAGAGCAGCAATCTGGTCTTCCTGGGGGTGCTTCCTGGCAATCAAAGCATCACTAGAAAGACAACTGGTGCTTTGAGATGCACAGAGCAACCCATCAGCTGCTCTACCAGACAGAATTCTTTGGGACAAAGCTCCAGAGATGGCCCTGAGAACAGTTACACATGCCCATCCCCACACAGTAACAGGTTCACAGCTAAGAAGTTCAGTGCTAATCCTCTCCCCAGCTGCTACAAGGAAAAGAGTTGACCCTGCTTTACAAACTGGGGAAAAAAAATATGAATCAATGACACACAGGGAGTCAAAGCTGGGAGCACAACGCAGAGGCTGTGATCTTCCCAGAAGATCCATATTGTAAAATCAACACAACTATTGCAATTTTGGGCAACAGCAAACCAAAAGAGACCTCACTCTTCTGCAGCCCTGCTCATGCCATCTGTTTCCTTTCACAGGTGCTCAATTTGAAGGTTTAAAAAGAGAGGTGTACCTGCTGGTGAGTGAGGTGCCCCAGTTCCTTGTAGCCAAGGGCCAGCACTCTCGCCCCCTCATGCGAAATTTCTGTGTGGACAGCATGATAGTTGCTTGGGCACTGAGACAACTAGAGGAGATGTGGGGAAAAGTCACATTAATACAGCTCCAAACACAATTCAGTAGCACATTCCAGTATTTCACATTAAATAATGCTGAGAGGGAAAAGAGGCACATTTGGGTAGACTGAAACTCCCTGGTGGAGTTTGTTCTCAGGCATTGGTTCAGTATGGAATTTTGTCTTGCAGAAGAGCTATGTCCTGTATTCAGGCTCCAGACTTTGCAGGGACAAACTGAAGTGTAAGAGCACGAGCACACGTGCTGGAGAAGGCTTTTCCTCTCCTAGAGAGCTGCGCTCACCATTTTGTGCAGCGTCTCTGGGGCCCCTTTCACAGCTGCAATGTAACAGAGATCAGTCGAGCCAATCTTCTCATACGACGCCAAGACAGACATTCTTTTCAGGGCACTGGCAAAATGAAAGCGCTGGTGAATTTTCAGTCCCTGAGTTTTAATACTTCTGGGGAAAACTTTCTCATCTGGAAACAAACAGATCAGGAAATCCTGAAAGGTTTCTCGGTATCAAAAGCAACACCCCTCCCTTCAGGTCCCAAAGGAACCCACAGATCACCGAGATCATAAGAATTTCTTCCTTAAATACAAGCATACAAAGCTGGAAATTCTAATGCCAAGAATTAAAGGACGTAACCAGTCAGAATGTCTAAGTGCATTAATATAAACAGCAACGCAGAAGGTTGAAGGTGCATTTACACCATTATAGTTTTATCACAGGTCAAAATCCAGAAGCAGAAAACACAACAGCATGGGTTTTGGTGAGATATGCAATCAGGATTTCTAGAGGATTCTTACTTTAGTTATTTGTGTGTGCCAGAGCCAAGGAAGCAGAGCAGAAAACCTCCAGAGACTGCACGCAGACGGTGCTAAAACACACACTGTCGTGTTTTCACAACTGTGATCTTCACTAGCCAGTCACACCCCCATTTTGCAGTTTGCTTAATTAGAACCAAAAGGCAGCAACCCAAGCACACTGGTTGCAGAATGCATTATCTGCAGTCCTGAGAACAGCCTTTTACTATTTGCTGTCCCCGAGATACGCAGTGCAAGGATTTCCACTGCCCCAAGCCAGTTCCTGTGACCACACTAGATCAAATTCATGATTTACAGAAAGCCAGCATGAGGCACAGGAGATCTCCAGAGACCAGATAATTTCATGCTCAAACCGACCGACAAAAAACAGCGTTATCATCACCAACCCTCCCAAAACAAACACACGAAGGTTTTACCTTTGGTCAGGGTCCAGTCCACAGCCATCAACATTGCCTTCTCTAACGGGTCTCCCACCAGTGTCCCGTCATCCAACTGTACAAGTGAATGGCAAGTAGCAATCGCTCGGTGGGTTTCTACAGGAATGTCAGATACTGGTGTCACTTCCTTCCCATCCCTGCAGCATAAAAGAGACTGCCCATGTTAGCAGACCCATTCACATTATCTCAAACAAACCCTGGAATTTTTCCCAGAAAAAAATATAATTCTACTCTAACACAGTAAACAGCAGAGCTTCTCATGGCAAGATCAAAGCCATGGGAAACCTGGCTCTGTCTCAACTGCAAACAGCGCCAAACCCTGTAATTTTTGCCAGTTCTCCAGAGCAAACTTGATTCAAGCAGAACACGCAAAACAGAAGACTGAACTAACACGTTTAAGTAACTGCAGAATCAAAGGGCCAAGAGATCCCTCTGCTGTGGCGTCTAGCTTTCTAGCACAGTTCATTAGGGCAGTGAACGAGAAGGCAGCATGCTACCACACAGCAAGGCTGCAAATACATCAGCTGCATAAAAACTCCGTGTGAGAAATCCCCTGAGGCAATTACATTTTGAAATCCAGAGGTCAGGAAGCCTTTTTTTGAGTGTTGTTGCCAGAGACTAACAACCCTCTCCCCTTCCAGTTCAAGCCACTTCTTTCACTCTCTGAATCTCTGAATTTCTTCCCTTCCCCACCGTGATTTCAGCTGTGCCTGAGGAGTGCTGCCGTGCCCAAAGCCCAAAACACAGCGAGTCACTCTAACAACAATCACCTACCTGAGCCCAGCTACTCCTCTCACTACAAGGTGATCACTGGTTAACGTTCCAGTTTTGTCAAAGCAGCAAACTTCAACCTTGCCTGCAAAGGGGATGCGGAAGGGCTCTGTGCAGTACACGTCTAGAAGAGAGCAGAGGAAAGTCTGTGACGCATCAGCTACAACAACGCCAGGGCAGATCAGCAGCTTTTATCACAGGACGGAAGCTATAAACATGGTGTTCAGCTCTCCGCTCTGAAGTCTTGTAGTGTTTAAAACCAGAACAGACACGAAGTTGTAGCAGCATAGTTCAACACAGAAGCCCCTGACCTTCCTAATCCGCATACAGGAACCTGCTCAGTGCAGAACTGTTGAGCAAGCAGGCTTTCATGTAAATATTTTGGTTCAGCTACTTTGGATCCACTTCAAAACATACCCCTCCTAGGCTCTTGCATTTGAGAGGGGGGCTTAAACCTCACAGACCAGCTCCAAAACCCACGTCAGATACTGCTACGGCGTAGAAATGAGGAGACTACAGCAATTTCACACCCATTTTCTCACCAATGTCCCCCACAGTTCCAGGTGCAAGAAAGCAGTCTGATTTTTGGTTTTGTGTTTAGGCTTGGTACTTACAAAGCTTGGCCAAGGCAATGAGGGAGGTGTTGACAGCCAGAGAGAGTTCAATGGGAAGTTCAGGTGGGACAACCGAAGTCAGTATTAAAGTACACTCGAGGAAGAGCTTGTACCGATTCCTGCTAGGATCCTTTGTGCCTATAGGATGAGACAGGAGAGCTGTAACTCCTCGTCCTTCGACTGTGTGCCCCACAGAACTAAGACAAATAGCACAAAGAAGCACACCTACCTAGGAAGAGCTGTGGGAGGGCAAGAAAAGCATCCAGAATGCAGTC
Source organism: Aythya marila (assembly GCF_965140915.1). Classification (NCBI taxonomy): domain Eukaryota; kingdom Metazoa; phylum Chordata; class Aves; order Anseriformes; family Anatidae; genus Aythya; species Aythya marila. The sequence goes on along the minus strand of NC_139073.1, from coordinate 1,078,868 downwards.
TGGGCCCCTACACTGAAACACTGGAGCAGCCCAACCCAGCTATTGTAACTCTCAGAAATTACGTCAACTGTCCTTCCCACAAGCTTTGGTACAACTCCTGTGCAGACACCTGGAAGAGGCAAGAAGAAAGCTCACCTTCAATCCAGACGTATGCTGCAGCAGCAATGGCAAAGACCAGCAGGAACAGGATGAAAATGAAGGTCTCTAAGTTATTGGCTGTCACTCTCTTCACCCCAAAGAGGATTGTACGTAGCAATTTCCCCTGAGAAGAACAGCCTTCAGTGCAAGAAGCTATCTCTGCAGCATGCAGTGGTTTGTTACAAATATGTATGAAACCCAATTTTAAAGTTACACTCTGGTATGCTGCTGCCAGAGCCTGAAACTTATTCCCAGTTCTGTGAACCTCTTAATAGCCTTCAGCCTAGAGCCACCCACAATTAATCTATTTAAAAAATAAACCCACTCCTAAGCCACTTAAGTTCAGTATAGCTTTTTAATCAGTCTTAAATTTTGAACTGACTCCTAAGAAGCTCACATTCACATCTCTAGCCTCTGCAAACACACCCCAGTTACCCCTTCCTGACAATTATTGTTACACAAACAGGGATAACCAGGAGCTAAGCATGTACACAGAACGTTGCCAGTCACAAGACCAGCCCTGAATGCTGACTCCCAAGCTTCTGCATCAAACATCAGACAGCTTATTTGGCGCACACAGAACAGAGTGCCAGAGACCAACTTTATTTATCCCTCTTCCAACCAAACAAGCAGTTTTGATGCCCTGATTTATGTTTTCCGCTGCTGTATTTCGTGAGGATTTCCTTATAGCAAAGCACTAAACAACAGAACCAGCATCACTGACAAGGCAGAGGCGAGAAGGCACATTCACATCTTACCTGAGATGTGTTGAAGCCTGTCCTCAGAGCATATGCCACGCATCCATTATCGACAGCTGGAACAGCAGCAGGAATGAAGACAGTAAGTTTACTGCAAATCTTTTAAAGGTTTATCTCAGAAAGAATACACTTGAAACTACACCCTCCTCTCACTTACAAGGGGATACAGTCAACTTGAAAACCAGTCTAAGAATCACAGTAAGCAGGGCCAAGGAGGCTTAACTCAATAACCACCTTCAAAAGTTGCACCAAGCCACACGAAATAAACCTGTGAGCATACTATGTGCCCTCTTGGAGGGAATTTGTGCAGGTACATACGTTTCAGTCCTGTGCTGGCTTTCTGGGGCGGGATGTGCTGCACCACCTTTGTTCCCCCAAATATGATGTGTAACCGGGCATCTGTCTGCATGTCCAAGACGTGCTCTGGATTGAGATCCTCCACAGGCTCCTGCAGGACAACAGGCAGATCTCAGATTCACAGCTATCTAAAGTAATCTTCAAGCATTGCTTTCTTTTATCTCACACGAGATGTTCTCAGCTTCACTTCAGCCACAGGTGGCCTGAACTGAATCTAGACATGAACGTGTCATTCAGTTTCTGATTTATAGCCTGGTTCCTGTGGAAATTCTGGTTTCAGAGGACTAGTTCACCCTTGGCACAGTGAATTTAGCAAGGGAGGCTCTGTAAGCACTACTTTATCATTTTTAAGTCACTCACTGGCACAAAAAGAAGGAAGGTGCAGGGTTTTGAAGTGCTTTAAGCTTGTTCCTCCCACCTCTACCCAGCCGAAAGAATCCAGACTGGGGGGAATGCGTAGGAGGGCAATGCCGTGCCCACATTACAGTTCAGGCTCAAAGGCTGGAGACACAGCCAGACAAAACAGGCATTCTGTTTCTCATTTACCAGAGAACATCAATCACTGATAGGGAGTTGATAACAAACAGACCAGGTTGCCTGGGCCAGCGTTCACACAAGGAGATTCATTTGCATTCACAACTACTACAGTGGCGTGAATATTTTTTTACTTTTCTAGGTTGCAACAAGGGACAACGAAGAAGATGCTTCACACAGACCTTCATCTGTGGCACAGACTCTCCTGTCAGCATAGCTTCGTCTACAATACACCTTCCACGTAACAGCAGCACATCACATGGCACTAGATTTTCATGAGGAGATCGGCCTGCAATTAATACAAGAGAACACAGAAGTTTGAAGGCAGAAATAACTACTGCTTGCCTATTTGGCTGGGATGGAACAGCTCTCCTTCAGTTTAGCTGAGATAATTGATTACAACCATCACGCAAGCCATTACCAATGGAAACGATGTCCCCTGGAATAATCTCATCGCTGGAAATGGGTCGCCACTTCCGATTTCTGTAAACCTGCAGGGAAAAAAAAAAAGCACTTTGAGAAGCCCTGCATGCATCTGCGTAGTCAAAAAGGACAGTGAAAAAAGATGGGAAAAAGAAACAGCAAGCCAGCTGAAAGAGAGCTCTGTCAAGAACTTTATGCAAAGCAAGCTAATCCAAAAAAAAACAAACAAAACAACCCAACCATGAAAGAACATATAATAGAAAATAAAGCCAGAACCGTAAGAATTAACGGAATGAAAAGAAGAAGAATTTCAGACTAAACTAGCAAGAATTTATCCCGTTTACACTGGACTTTTGTTCCTTTTAGAAAGAAGATTCTCAGCCAGTGATGATCTTTCCCATTTCTAGGCTCTTGGTCTCACTGCCAAGCACCAATTTTCCAGTGTTTGTGACCATTCCTTCTCTAATTCTGATTACCTGGATCATGTATGGCTTGTTGCCCATTTTTCGGATCTCTGACATGTTTCTCATTTGTTGCTGGACCAGGGAAGCTTCAAATGCAACCAACATGGAGAGGGTGAAAACGCTGTAATACCAGTACTCATCCAGGCACCACAAACCCACACAGAACACCTGCAGGGAGAAAAACAATGCAGAAGTTGTTCTAATCTCACTCAAACAACAAAAGCCTTCCATTTCCAGTTTTTTTTTTTCCCCAGCTAATTTGGTATGCATTTAATTGTAATAACTCATTAGGGAAAAACAGGCTCACTCCCACAACAGGCAAATAAAATCATTCTAAGGGTGTGAGAACAGCACGTACTTTTGATTTTTAGAAAACTAATTCCGATGCTCAAACCAGGATTATAAAGAATTTTTTCAATTTGTAACAGGACAAAGTATTTACAGCCCTTTACGTCTCCTCATTTTACCTGAAAGACGAAGAATGGAGCTGTAGCTCTTTCTTTAAAGAGTTCCAAGAACTCTGGCACCACCATCTCAGCCCTGGGAAAGAATTGAATCCGTATTAACCTAAAAGTTTTCAACTCTGGACAACAGCCCAACCCCAAAGCCACTTGGTGTCAGTCCAGGCTGTGTTTTACAGTATCCACAATCTCCCTCTTCTCAGCTACTTTGCCTCAGTCACTTTGCTACCCCTAATTATTTTCCATCCCCAGTCTGGTCTGACACTGTTCTATGGCCTTAAATAAGTTTCACACATGCAAAAGAAGTACCAGGAGCAAGCATTTGAAAATCAGCACCAGGATTGTAGTTCTACCCATCGGTTACTGACGCACTGAGATACCTTAGACCCCTCTCACTCTGAAAAGACAGATCTGTGCCTGGAAAACTCACTTGTTTGTGCCATATTTCTTCTCAGCTGCTCGGATCTCTTTGTCTTCCTGATAGCCTCGGGCGTTCTGGTAATAACACAGGGGATGCTCCACAGGGAAAGCTACAGGAAGAAACTGTTTCTTGCCGTTTATTTCATACGAGTACTTGATTTTCTGAAATTCAAAGGAAAGAGCTTCCTGCCCATCCTCATCCTGTAAAGAGGAAAAAACAACAACTGAATACACATCAAAAACCTTACTTTACAGCTGAAAAAGGAAAAGAACTCCCAATCCCTCACATCTCTAATTCTTGTATGATTCTGCTTGTGGTACAGACAACAGGAAATAAAGTGCAATCTCCAACATCCCCACCTGTGACTGACTGCAGCTGATGTTTCCCCAAGAAGTTAAGTTAGGAGCTAAGAAATGTCAGGCAAGAGGTCTGCATACTTGACATAAAAATACTGTTTTCTGGCATGTGACAGATATCAGTTCTGCTTGCAATGGCCACGTCCTTACCTGGTCTCTGTGGAGCGGCACTAGTTCTACAGATCCGTTATTTGGGGTTGGCACAACTTTAGCTAATGTGGCTTTCTTAGGACTAGGTTCCTGAAACACACACAATACACACATCATAAACAAGACTGTAATACTCTGACAGACAGGAAGAAATGTTTTATGACCGTGTTAAGGCACAAAAAGTAAAGAAATCCATGCAGCAAGGTGTTTTTGCAGACCAAAAGCATGACAATCGGGGACATTTGGGGTATCATAATCCCTCCTCAAAACAGAAACCCACCAATTAGTGTTATCTGTAGGGTTGTCCCCAGCTTATGCCTATGCTAAGAAATTATAAGCCAACATTTTATTGGCGGACAGCACGCACAGTGAGGCACAGCTGAAACAACGACTGCCACGAATGCATGGGAATCGCCCCTCACGGAAGGGCAAAGGGCCTGACGGTCACAAAGACAGCCAGCCCTGCTCCGAACGCTCAAATCACCCCAGATTTGGGTCGGACCAAGCGAAACGGCGACGTTTCGGTGCACAGCGACCCACCGCACCTCCCTGGGGGCCTGAGGCAGCTCCTCCCGGCCCGGCCCCGCGGCCAGCACCTCGCCGGGGACTCACCCTTACGCAGGTGAGCGCGCAGTGCGCGTGCACCGACCAGAGCCCCGAGAGCGCCGTCAGCAGATGCAGCACGCCGATAGCGGCCAGGGTCAGCAGCGCAGCCTCGGGGGGCGCGGGGCCCTCCCGGTGTTCCGCCGCCGCCTCCTCCTCGCCCCACGCTGCCCACACCCGCGGCCCCCACAGCCACAACCAGGCCGGGTAGAGCCCCGCCACGAAGGGCAGCACGGTGCCGTGGAGGAGCCGCGGCCGCCGGCGGTACAGCGTCACCGACGAGACCAGCTCGTCCGCGGGGCCCGCAGCCGGGCCGGCCGCCGCCATTTTCCCCTTAGCAACGGCGCGCTTCCGCTTCCGGGTGTGGGCCGCGAGGCGGCGCGCACGCGCAGTGCGCGCTATGGAGGGGAGGGGGCGCACAGCAGGAGGGGAGGGGGGGAAGCAGCGAAGGGCGCGCATGCGCGTTGTCAGCCTGGCGGCCGTGCAAGGAGAGGGCACATGCGCAGAAGGGAGGGAGAGGTGGGGGCGCATGCGCAGTGAGGAGGAAGCGGCGGGATGTGAGTAGAGGGGCGGCGGAGGGGGGCAACGGGCAGGGTCGCGCCGCGCTCACTCCGGTGTCGCCCCGCAGGGAGGCGGCGCTGGAGGTGACGGCGCGGTACTGCCGCAGCGAGCTGGAGCAGTACGGGCGCTGCGTGGCCGCCAGCCCGGCTTCGTGGCAGCGGGACTGCCACAGCCTCCGCCTCGGCATCTCCCGGTGCGCCTCCGCGCAGTGAGTGAGGGGCGAGAGGGATAAGGGGGGAGGCCAGGCCAGGCTAGGCCCGGAGGGGGGTAGGGGGAGGCCGGGGGCTGAGGGTGCCGGGGTGTCCCCGCAGCCCTATCGTCAGGAGGATCCGCAGCGACTGCGCCGAGCCCTTCGCCGCCTTCGAGAGGTGCCTGCAGGAGAACGAGGCCGCCGTGGGCAAGTGCAGCGAGCACGTCGCCGCCTTCCTGCGCTGCGCCGAGCAGGTGAAGGTCGCTGCGTGAGGTGAGTGGGGGCTGCGGGGGCTCCACGCTCCGTTTCTCTCACTTAAGCAGCTGGAACGGCTGTGCTGCTATCAGCCAGCCCAGCAACATTGCAATAGGCCAGCCCAAATTCTGCTTGCACCTTTGTTTCTCTCCCACCCCTTGTTAATTCTGACCTAGAGTCCTCCCAAAAAACAGAAAGCACTGGAACAGGTTGCCCAAAGAGGCTGTGGACGCCCCATCCCTGGAGGTGCTCAAGGCCCTGAGCAACCTGATCTAGTGGGTGGTGTTAGAGCCAGGTGATCTATGAGGGCTCTTCCAACCCCAGCTGCTCTGAACGCAGAGCAGGAAGTTATATCAAGGTTAAACCCATTGGTATGGTTCATCAGGGGAAGTATTACCTCTGTTTGTGACCACAAGTGCAGCAGTTTGTTTTTCCAAATGGTCATTTTATGTTGGACTGAGGTGCTGCCCTGTGGTGAAAGACCCTGGGATGAAAGTAGTCTTGGTTTAATTGGTCCAGCTCGATTAATCGACTGGGTCGTCAGGTTTGCATGGTAATATATGCAGAATGGGTTTGTTGGGTGGGTCAGGCTGCAGCACACAGCACTGTGATAAAGGTCCTGTAAATTTCTGTGGAGCTACGTTAAAGCAAATAACTTGCTACTAAGCATATAGGAACAGAGTTACTGTGACATCCTCCTGTCACCTGAAAAGGTAACTTACTCTGCCTCATGACTGGGGTGTTGCATACCTGATTCTTTTATTTGTGCTGTTTGTTTTTTGTTCTTTTTTATAGGGGATCCTCGGAATTAATGTTCATCCTCAGGAGTGAATGAAAACTTTCTGTACTCTGGAGTCTCATTCCAATGCTCAGTTGGGTTGTTGCTCCCCTCTGAGTGCAGCCCTGCGACGTGGTTCTCTTGGTGCTTGTCTTCAACAACCAGCTGGACTCTGACACGGCTGTCAGAGCATTCCCGATCTGCTGGCACTTGTGTGCTGCTAACACTGGGTTTTCTCTGCTGGTGCTCCATGCCCTTAGCAGCTTTGTGAGTAAAAAAAATAATTAAAAAATTACAGAGCTGTGTTGAATACCAAAGGATCAGCGAGCAACCTGCAGATGTACTTGAATAGGAACCAAAAGCTAAAATCAGCCTTTACCTCTTTTTTTTTTTTCCTGCAGTCTGTATTCAACAATTTCTTTGATAATTAAGTACAGTATTTTCCTTCGTCCCAATAAAAGTCACTCCTGAAGATCAAAGGCCAGTTCTGGCTTTTCCCCCTGATGATGGAAGCTGCCCTCAGAGCTGGACTGCCTACGGTGACGTTGCCTTGACCACAAAGGTCCCTGCTTGAAAATTTGCTGTGCAGCTCCCGGTTTTGGGGGTGCCCTGGCTCTTCTGCTGTTTTAGAACAGCAGAGGGAGTCTTCCTGCCAGCAGAGACGGCAGAATAAGCGTGGACTCGAGAGCTTTCCTCAAACCCCACTGCTCTATCGACGGCACAATGATCTCTCAGTGCAAGGGGGGGCCACCACTGGTGTTCTCACACAGGGGGACAAAGAGCCCAGCTAGAAGGAAAGGTGTTTTCTGGGCTGTAACTGGTGGGGAGAAAAATATACAACGATGTAAAAATAGCTGGTTTTACAGGGAATGGATTAATGGCTTGTGAGACCTGTGAGCACTCTGCAGAGGCACCGCAAGCTGTGGCTCTCCTCCAGCATACTGGTGGCTGAAAACTGCTGTGGGTCTGCAGTGTGTAAGGTGGGACTGAGAACCCCTCCACAGCAAAAAATGGGTCTCTGAGGTTTAGAAAGTCCTTTGGGATGCTCGCAGGCCAGCTACAAGGAGAAACGAGCTGCTACGGCCTGCTTACACAACACAACGTCTGCTGAGCTTCACAGCGAGGGCTTTGCTGCTGTCCAGAGTAGCAGCTTCCAGGAAAGTTACAGGGAACCACAAACCAACAATTTCCCGAAGTCTGCAGCCAGCAGAGCACATGCAGAAAGTGTCATGTACAGCACCAGCAGTCTTTGAAAGCACGGCACAGCTTTGCTGTGTTTTCAGCGTGAGGTTTTTGTCCCCCTGAGGGTGAGGCATGGAGCAGGAACCTTGGCTTTGACCTGGTTCCCAGGGGTTCTTACCCCCTTCCTGGGACACATTAATCCTCAGCCGTGCTTCAGCCAGGCACAAGTCCAAGCTTTTGCCTTTGAGCCTGTGGTGTTTGGCAAACATCACTTAGCATTTTCCAGTTGGGCAGAGTTTAACTCCTTTGGGGAGAGGGGCAGCAGATTGAAGTTGATCTGTTCCAGCTTCTAGCAGAGCCTGAATCATGAAGCTGGCCGTCGGCGTGGCTGCAATTCAGCAGTGATGGGATTCAAAGTGTGTCTGGATGCTGGGTCATGTCTAACAACGTGTATGCAAAACCCACTTTGTTTCCTTTTATCAAATGCCACAAATGTAGGAAGAAAAAAAAAAAAAAAGTAAAGATAAAGCATGTTTTATTTTCTGGTGGAAAAGCTGAGAGAAACAGGTGACGGTGGCTTTGCTTCAAAGTGAATTTAGAGGAGGCAAGTGCTACCAGAAAAGGAGGAGAAATCTTTTTGAAATTTATTTGTTCTGGGCAGGACCCTATTAGTCAGAAATGTCTGTGGCGTGAATGGCTTTATTAAGGGTGCCGTTAGACGGGAGCGAAGGTGCTTTACATGTTGTTGACATTGTATTGAAATGTCAGCCTGTCAGCAGAAAAGCCATTTTTCATTATGTTTAAGGTGCAGTGGGCCCCCTCTTAAGCCTGGGTATGTCTCCTCCTTCTCAGGAGCCTGAGCTGCTCTATTATTACTTGCTCAGGCGCGTTAACCGCTGAGCTGCCACTGCCATCGAGCAGCCAAACGCTTGTGGGGTTCAGTAAATTCATTCCTAGGGAGAGGGGGCAGAGGAAGATGCTGCTCCATCCTTCTTCTGCGTGCAATCGAGGAGATAAAGGCTTTCTGAGAACAAACTGGTGAGGCAGCTGCAAGTTTTACTCTGAATAAAGAACGTCCTCGTGCAGCTTTCGCTACCCAAATGTCACGGAACAGAGAACTGGGACAGAACCTCCCCGTGGAGGGAGGTCTTGGGGTGGGGGCTGTGGTTTGAAATCGGTGCTTTCTCCAGTTTACCAGCACCCTGGGAAGAGTTTCTAGGCTGAATCAATTTGTAGCCTTGGCAAATTTGGCAAACGTTGCAAAAAGCAAAGGGAATAGCAGCAATTTTCTTCCCTGCAAGTGGCTGTGCCAGAAAATGGCTGGAAGAAGCCGAGGAGTGTTTTGCTTCTGAGCCTGAAGGGAATCTGTAGCTGCGTGCTGGAGCAGGCTGAGGCTAGGCCCTCTCCTAAGCACGGAGCAGGAGTTTTGCAGCTCTTTTTCTAACTGCAGGGGCTACCTGTTCTTGCTGGCTGCTGGAATAAAAATGGAACAGCAATTACTGCAGTTGTTGGCGTTGGCAAATGTGAGGGAAGGGCTGAGGGTGCATGATAGAGGCTGGAAATAGGGAAAATGCCAGGGCAAGTCCCTGGAAGTGTAGGAAAAAGCTCTTCCAAATCCAATTTTCTAGTCCTGTCATTGGAAACGCAGCCATGCAAACACTTCCTAAAAGGAGCATCGGTTGCTCCCTTATCTTTCCCAAGGTGTAAATTGCCAAGGGAGAGGTCTGAAAAACCTGGAACAAGAATTGGGGACTCGGGAAGCATTTTTTTTTGTTGTTCCTGTACTGCAGGAAGATGAAAACACCTCACACCACTGGGTTTGGTTAGGCCAGGGCTGTGGAAACGAGCGCAGGAAGCAGTTACAGGTAGGACAGACACTGACATAAAGCCGAGCAAGGGGAAGAAGACCTCAGGCAGTCAATCAAGCTGGTAGGTTCAGCTTGATCTCCAAAGGCTGCAAAGACTCGGCTAAATTAACGCCGAGTGGCTGAAATCAATAAGTGAATAAGCCCGTCTTACCCAGAGTGGGAGGCTTAGGGGGGGGGGAAAAAAAAAAAGAAAAAGAAAAAAAAAAAAGATTTAGACCAGGATTTTTCTAGATTGAACCTCTCACATCCTCACGAACACAAAATAGCCGAAATAAACACCAAACCACTGCAACAGCGAGGAGAAGAACCCAGAGGACCAAGCTCTGAGATGCCTGAGGACCGGGAAGGCAGTGTCAGACTTTTGAGGGCAAACGCTCCATCGTTCACCAAGTCCTTGTGTCTCTAGTCCTGTGACTTCTGGCATGGGCTTTTCCGTTCTCCCTCGGTTTCCTGGTCCTGTGCTCTCTCCAATTTTAGTTGCTCTCAACGCTTGTTTTCAGGCAGATGTGCGTTTTGGCTGCTAGTTTAAGCAACCTGGCTGTCAGCTCTGTTTTCACTTACCCTCCGTCTTTCTGTGGGGCCTTGGATGCCAATCATGACATGTTCTGTGCCTCTGATTACTCACCTTTAAAATAAATAACACCTACCTGGCTGGGGAGTAGTGAGGGATCATTAATTAATATATGCAAGGAGTTCTGAGGTCCTTAGCTAAGAGGAAGCTAAGAATCGTGAGTTCATTCTTTCCTTTATTTTTGCTCAATTTCTTTCTGGTTTAGATCTCAGCATACGAAGTTAAGTGTGTCAGGGCTTTTTTCAGCCTGTTGCTTTAACTCCTGTTGATGTCACTTTTCCTTTCAAGTGGAACTCGAAAACCAATAAGGTAAATTACACACGATCCTAGAATGAGGAACTAACAAAAACATCTCTTTAATTTTTCATCCAGAAAATATTCTCGTTTTACACTCTGCTTCTCTTACTTAAAGGAGCCATAAATCAGCGTGTTCCTTTGGTGTTTGCAGTCACCGGGAGAGATTTAGTGCTGCTGGCAGGGCCAGGGCTGAAATGGGCAGCAGCCGAGGGCAGGGAGCTGTGCAGAGCCACATTCCATCCCCACACACGTTTGCTTTGCTTGGCTGTTGTCCAGTTGGTTTTTGAGTCCCTCGCAAGCACGAGGGGAACTGGGTGGGCAGAGGGGGAACGTTTTTCATCCGGTGGTCACCTTGATTCGCTTTTATTCACCTTTATTCTCTCTAGAGGGAAAAGAGAGGGTGTCCAGGTGTTTCAGTATGCTGTGGCTCCATTCTTCACTCTGCTGCCAAGCAGCCGGAGCCTTCTGGAATGATTTCCAGGTCCCATGATAGCCGTGAGACTTAGCTCCCTGACGTCCATGGGGTTTTGGGATGCACGCTGTTACCCCCGAGGTGCAGAAGGGTCAGATCCCTTCTGCGCCATGGTCACAGAGCTGCCTCTGCCTCTTCCCCTTTGTCAGGGTCGGTGCTCGCTGCCGCTCCTCTCCGTGCCTCCCCCGGCCCCTTGTGTCTGCAAGAATGGAGATGTGAGAGCTGCAAGAGAGAGCAGGTTCACCTGCGATCACCAAACTGACCCCTGGCCATCCTGGTGATGCTAAAAGCAGCCCCGTCCTTCAGATTGATGCCAGGAGAGGCATCAGGACTCGCTTGGCAAGCCCGTTAGCTCCCCAGGCATGGACAGCATCAGCTGTGGATTTGGTGCCCACCTTTCTGCTTTCCCTCTGCTCCTTTCAGGCAGAATCCAGCCCTGGAGAGCGCCTGCACGCTAACAGCTGCTCGTTTCTAGAGGGTATAGCTCTGAAGTGGCTTTGGCACTTGATCTCTCGTCACCATCAGACTCCTTTTCTCAGCAGCTCCAGGTCTAGCACAGCTCCTCACAGCAGCTCGCCGTATTTATTTATTTATTCTCATTGGGATCCTAGCTCCTCGTGCAGCTACCTGGGACTCCTGCTGTTGAGCTGGCTGCCTGGGGAGGTGGAGAGCTGCCAGCACGAGTTCCTCGGCTGCTCCAGGATACCTCGCTCCTGGGGAAGGGAAGGGAAAGGTTGGGCTGTCCGAGGAGCCCAGGCCAGCCTTCCCTGGGGCTGCCTGTGCGTGCAGGTTGTCTGACTGTGCTGAGGCAAGCTTCGGGTTTCCACTTACAGTTTGCTTTTTATTTTCAAATGTACATGCAAAAAAAAAAAAAAAAACAAAAACAAAAAACAAACCAAAAAAAAAACATCGGCACATCACAGCATGAAATCACAACGAAGAGAAGGGAGGGTTTCAGTGGGTGAAGCTGGCTCCAGCGTCCGGGAGAAACACCAATTTGCACAGAGTTCACCGTAACATTCTCTTAAAACTTAATCTAAACTGAGACCGTCTTTGTGCAAAAAGAACCGTACAGCTTCAGGAGTTTTTCAGTGTCATTTCTTACGGGTGGGTGACCACACAACAAAGGTGGAAGCCAACCAACTGCAGTAGCTGGGTCTAGAACTTGTCTTTGTGGGCAAACGTACGTCAGAAACGTCTGTTTCTGCAAAAGGCTCCCCCTTCCCTCCTGAAAAGAAATGCCAGAGTGTCTGTAAACTATGTACACAGGCTGAGGGTGAGAGCAAAGGAGAGTCCAGCTACAGAATCTGGCATTGCAAACACAACGGGACGTGTCACATTCACACAGCTTTATTAAAGGTGAAGCAATGCTGGAGTGAGCTTTATAGGGCTGCGGTTCTGTTACACAGCACCTTTATGTCCTTTATGTTCTCTATAAGTAGTCTTGAGAAGGTGAAAAATTCCTGACAAGAAGCAAAATGCATCAGGACTGCGTCTCCTTTCATTCCCCAAAGCCAGGATTATATAGTTCCTGGGTATCTTCCTCCACAACCACAGACAACAATAATTAGCCTTTTTTTTTTTTTTCCTTTTTTTTTTTTTTTTTTTCTTATTGGAGAGGATACACACCTTTACAATCAGACCAGCAAGCCTGTGGAGGCGCAGAAGTAAAACACCACATACAGAAACAGCAGCCAGCCAGGTTCGCAGGTTGCGTTTTTAGGCTCACAACCCTGGAGATCGAGATGCGAAAAGAAGTCGGCGTTTCCTTCTGGAGCTGTCTGCCAGATAGTGTTCAAACAGATGTGGGAAGGTTGGGTCTGAAGGACCTTGTCCCTTCAGCTGGCATGCTCTTGGGGAAACCTGACCTTTCTAGGAATTCTGGCTGTCCTTCATAAATACAAAGAACCAAACCCCAGATTTGGGTCCTGGGTAGGAGACCGAAGGGTTTCCCTTTGGTAATAATTCAGGCTCCCAGTCTCTGCTCTCTCTTTCTTGCCCATTTTAGTTTTTGTGGCTGTTCACATCGGCACCCGTTGGCTTCTCGTAACTCTCGCCTGCCTCACGCAGGAGGGCATTGTGGTGAAAGAAATTGATTCTTTCATGAGAAAAAATGGGAGAAAATGGATTTCTGCTTGCTATCCACAGCAGAGACACGCTTTTCTCTTGACTGAGTCCTGCTGTCACCGTCCTCAAAGCAACAACCAGATGTAGCCTGCTGGAGGTAAGTGAGATAATGCAACGCTATTTCTTTCTTGTCGGAGGGAAGCAGGGCGTTAGGATGCCTGAAAGAGGAGCCAGAGTGGGAAATCCTGCTATAGAGAAGAGGCTTTCTAGCAGGAATATTTTTAGAGTAAAACCATTTTGCTTTGCTGTTTTAAAAAGGAAACAAACAGAAGATAGTCTCTGTTCCGCCCATAAAGGGAGTAGAAGTGCCCCTTTAGAGAAAGAAAGACAGACGTAAAGGCAACAGAAAGCTCGCTGTGGATGTGTTACACTTCTCTTGGCATCCTTGAGCATGACAGAGCACGAGTACTCCCGTTTCTTGAAGCAGATACCCGAGCACAGCCGTTTCATTCCAGGGCCAGGCTGTCATGCATTTCTGAAATGTCAACCATTAAAAAACCGTACTGTGCCAACCCGTCGACAGCCACGAAGAGAATCTCTGAAGCAGCAGTGGCATCCCTTAGAGATGCCTCAGGACCTTGGCTTTTGCTGTTGAAAATTAACCTTGTCCCATAGGCTGGGAAATGAGGCAAAACAGCCCGGCGGGCAGCTCAGCTGCAACCAGGGCTTAAATAAACAGAGTTTGTGTGGGAAGGGCACCTGCTACTTCAGGGGGCCGCCCTGGTTAGCTTGGCCAGTCTTTGTTTGAAGGACATAACGCTCAAAAGCTTAAACACTGGACAAACTGCTAAAGGTACAGCTAAACAACATCATACCATTGATCTACTCGTGGCTAGAAAAAAGGGAGAGAGGCAATCCAAAGTCCTTCAGGCTGTGAAAGGTCCCTGTGGGTTGGTGCTCGTGTGTGGCAGCCCCAGCTGCCTCCTCCGCTGTGCAGTGCTCGAGGAATGTCTCTGACGGTCTCAGTCTGGTTTCTCCTCCCTCACCCCCACTTCTGAATTTGGAGCAGCATCCACCCGAGATCCTCGCGAAGAGCCGGGAGCTTTTCTATGGTCAGGAGGTGAAGTAGGAGCTCTGCATGGAGTAGAGTCGGTCGATGGGATTGCCCACGCGGGCCTGGAGGAGGTTGGCCTCAGCTGTGGACAGCAGGCAGTCTCCCAGGTGGCTGATGCTGTCGCTGTCCATGTCGTGGAAAACTCCTTCTGAGTCTGGAAGAGGAAAGAGAGGGAGATAAGTGGGGACGTGGCACAGGCACATTCCATGGGGGGAGCTGGTGTGTGGCTGCATCACAAAGATAAACCACCATGAGCACGAGGGGACCCCACACCGGGACCAGCACCGGGCACGGCTCTTCCCTCCCTCACCCAAATGTCTCTCCTTGGAGAGAAGACCTCAGGCTCACTCCCCAGACCCCACCAGAGCTCAGCCCGAGGCTGTGGCCTTGCCAAACTTCCTCTGAGAAAGGCTCTGAGCTACATCCAAGTCCTGTGGACCATTGGCAGGGTTGGATTTGTGGCTTGGGCAGCTTTGGTGCAGGGACACGGCTTCGGTGCAAGCTCCCCGGCGCTCTCCTACCGTAGGGGTGCAGATGGTCTCCTGGCAGCTGGGGCGGTGTGAGCCCTTGTCTGTACAAGTCTGTGCTGTAGCCGTTCTGATCCAGGGGCAGCAGCTGCTGCTGGGGGATGCGAGGATAGGGAACCATCAGCCCGTCCAGGCCGTGAACGCTTGCACCGTCTAAAGACACAAGCAGTGGGATGGGTTGGAGAAGGGGCGCGCAGCACGGGTACAAAAACATGACCCCAACTGGAGTCAGCACTGCTCAGGGCATCCCTGCAACACGGATGTAAGGTTATAAACATCCACGCAAGGTTATAAAAAGGATCCTCTTCCCAGGAAGAGGACACGCATGCTGCATCACGAGTACCCCTGAGTCCCGCCGAGCATTTCCCAGCACCATTCCACCGTTGGGGTCACTGACAACTTGCACACCAACTCAGCCACAACCTGCCTGCTCCCTGCTAATCCCCGTGTGCATTCCCTCTTCGATCTGTTCGAGCCGATCCCCCCGCCCCAGCCTGCAGCCCCCGGTGCTGTCGACGTGCCCCCCAGCTCCTCACCTTCGCTGTCGTCGTTGCTCTGCCTGCTGTTGCGGCCGGTCCCCCTCCCGCTCCCCAGGCGAGGGTTGCCCAGCTGGTCTTGCTCCTGCTGTTGCTGCTGCTGCTGCTGCTGCCTGCGAGCAATCTTCTTCATCTGCAAGGAGACCGAGACCCCAGATTTGAGGCTCTGAGCAGGGGGGAGAGGCAGCAGATGACTGCCACCTGCCTTTCGTCGCCACCGAGCATTGCCATGGTATATCCCTGCCAGGCTGCTCGGGGTGACTCCTCTGCAGTCACCATCCTCTATATCCAGCCAAGACAAGCCCTGTGAGCAGTGGGGCTGGCAGAAAAGGCTGTAGGATCTTTCTGGGAGATGCCACGCACAATTTAAAAAGCAAAGGGCTTTGGTCTACTGCAAGGTCAGGTTCTGCTTTCACCCTGTGCATTCTGCACCACTGGAAAAATTTTCCCTGCAACTTCTAGAGGGAAGAAGTGGGAAATCCTTCCAGTCTTCCCAATCTCACCGTGAGGGGGGAAAGTAGCATGTAGCAAAAGAATAATAAAAAAACAAAAAGGAGAACATTTAAGCTCTGCAAACGTCTATAGGTTTCTTACATTCCTCTCCAGGCTTTTGCTATTATTAGATCCCTGTTGCACAACGAGGTGGACCCGTGGTTTGGTCCCGTGTAGCTGTTCTGTTCTGACCAATTTTCTCTTTTCCTGTTCTGTATTTCCTTTGAATTGGATCAGTGTGTGATATCCCAGACGTGTCGGGAACACAGCTGTGGGGCAGGGACCGTTGCTCACCTTGGCTCTTTGGTTCTGGAACCAGACCTGCACCACCCGCACGGTCAGGCCTGTCTCAGCTGCCAGGGTCTCCCTCACCTGTCCGCAAAATGAAGGGAAGGAGAGCAGAATCAGAAATTAATTGCGCTTAAAAGGGT
The DNA here is from genome assembly GCF_965140915.1 of Aythya marila. Classification (NCBI taxonomy): domain Eukaryota; kingdom Metazoa; phylum Chordata; class Aves; order Anseriformes; family Anatidae; genus Aythya; species Aythya marila. Next base: position 1,062,862 of record NC_139073.1, on the reverse strand, counting down.
CCAGGCCTGCAACCGTGTAACGGCCCCGTCATACCTTCCTGCAAGGCTTGGAGGAAACCTCGAAGGAAGCCTTGAAGGCCCGCCGCTGCTGCGTGGTCAGGATGGTGCGCGGGCGCTTGGAGCGCTTGTGGTCTTTGCTCTCCTCGCCGCCCTTGCCATGCGAGTGGCTGCCGTCTTCATCCTCACTTTTCACTGCAAAAGAAGGTTGGGAGCTGTGGCTCAGCAGAGAGCGGCCTTTCTAGGCCATCTCCCAGGGCAAGGATTCAGAGAAACGGTCAGTTTTGCTCCTCATGAGGATAAATTTGGGCCAGAAGCGCAGAATGAGGCCAGGAGAGCTCGCGGGCTGAGCTGTGGCTCAGGGGAACACGGTCAATAAGAGGTGGTGCTGAGGGACCAGCCCGGCCCCGCACCTTCCATCCCATAATGTCTCAAATCAGCCCAGCCAACCCTCTCCAGACACACCAAATAGATCGAGGTACCCCCTGGACTGCCCCTCTGCCTTCACTGAAGGGACAAGGTGCCACAACCTCCACCCACCTCCTCCTCCTCTGGAGCCTCCCCTGGAGTTAATTAGGGACTGGCAGCAGAACGAAGAGCTCACAGGGATGAGCTCACCCCTTCCAAAAACCACCGTACCCTACAAACCCACCCTGCCTGCCCTGCTCCCCACCCTCGGTGCTGCTCCAGCCCCTCACCAGACTCGGTGGGAGCGGGGCTGATAGCGCTCAGCATCTCCTTCTCCTTCTCGTAGTCGCTGCGGCACAGCAGCTGCCCCTCCTTGAGCACAAACTCGTCCCCCCGCTGCAGGCGCCGCTCGCACTCGCAGCAGTAGAAGCAGTGGACGTGGTAGACGTTCTCCAGCACCCTCATGATGAGCTCGGATGGGGCGATCGCCTTCAGGCAGCTGCTGCACTTGGTCTGGAACAGCCTGCGGGGAAGGTCCTGGGGTTAGGCACTTGCACGGGGCTGCTGGGGCAGAATCACATAACCACAGAATAGCCCCGGGGTGTGAGGGACCCCAAAAGCTCACCCAGGTCCAAGCTTTTGGTGGGAAAAGGGAGCCTGGATGAGATTATCCAGCGCCCTGCCCAACTGCACCTTGAAATCCTCCGGTGATGGGGACTCCACCACACCCCTGGGGAGGTTCCTCCAGGGATTGTTCTCAATGTAAACCATTTCCTTCCTGCATTAAGATGAAATTTGCCATGGTACAGCTTGTACCCATGACTCTTTGTCTTCTCCACGTGGCTCCTCGTGGAGAGAGAGCTGTCATCCACTTCGTAGCCACCTTTAAGTACCAGAACACCGTGATGAGGTCCCCCTGAGCCTGCTCTTCTCCAGGGTGAAAACACCCAGCTCCTTCCATCCCTGAGGGGCTCAGGAACCAAGGAAGGAAGCGGGTGGATGTGTGGAGCCGCACATCCACCAAAAAGTGTCCTTCTCGGGGGCTTCCTGACCACCTATAACCCCAGGGAGGAACGCAAACGTGCTTGGCCCATCAGGACAGAGCTGGGTGTCCCTTTTTCCTCTCCAGGGCTGTTGGCTGCCTGGCTTCACCAGGTTCATGGCAGATTTCACTGTGGACCCCCCCGGGACAGTCCCCAGGGCTTGGCAGAGCCTGGCGCGGGGAGTCCCACCGGGAGGTGTTTGTGCCCCACTCCATGTCCAGAGAGAGGAATAAACAACTGCGAGCGCCCCGCGCACCGAGCAGATGGTTCTGATGAAGTAATTTGGGATCTAAACAAATGTGAGCGGCGGTGGCTGCCGGCTGACAGCTTCTATTTAGCCACTTGACAAGAGAAAGTAATAAAATAGGGATTAATTAGGCTGTTGTTTAAACACACAGGATCTTCCCCACCAGCAGGGAACTCATAAACTGGGATTGAGAACAAGACTAGGTTAATCCTCCTGGCAAACTCTGTGGAGCAGGATGAAGAGGCTTACAGGGGTGGGCTCATCCCTTCCAAATACCACCATGGATTTGTGCTGTGCGGTGGCTTTCGGCTGCGGTGTCTGGGACATTCCAACTGGAATGGTGTGGGATTTCTCTCTCCTTTGTGTGAGTGCGTTTGCACGCATGTTCCTCGCCTTGCCTCTCCCTCTCCCTCTCTCCCTTTCCTCTTTGTCTTTCCATAATTCACACTTGAAAAATAATAACTGAATTTGAGACGAATTGCGGGGAGTAAAGAGCAGCCTTTTAGCCATAGCCTCAGTGTCTTACGGAAGGAGCAAGCTGGGAGCGTGTTCCAGGCACAAGCCCAGCCCAAATCTGGGCTGAGTTCAAACCTGTCCCTTTCCTAACACCGACATCCTTCTGTAACAGCAGAAGTGAAATAGTAAAAAGAAAAAAAAAGAAAAAAGAAAAAAGAAAAAAAAAAGGGGGGGGAAAAAAAAAAAACACAACTCAACAAAAAAACAACCCAACCCATCAAGAGAGCCAATCTGCAGTCGTGGCTTTCTGGGGCCGGTCAGGAACAAGTGACATGCGACCAACTATTCAGTTATTAATGTTCCTGGACTTCAAGCCCGGCTGGAGCGTAACGATCGTGTAGCTGGAGCCCTTGCCTGCTGCATTCTCACCCAGGGGTTCCCACCTTGATCCTGCCCGCTGGCCGTGGCACCACAGGTGGAGGGCTCCAGGTGGAGGAGGATCTGCCCACGTCGCTGGCAGGGGCTCCAGAGGCTGACCACGTCCTCAGCCCCCATTTCCAACTTGAATCTGCCTTGAATCAGCGGCCAGACTTTGTCACGTATTTGTTTTCTTGAAAGCAATTTATAATTTGTTATGCCAGTTGTGGGAACTCACACCGTTCTTTCAAAGTTCCTGTCCCTTATCCCGCAAACAACCAGTTTAGGAACAAGCGCTGAATTTCAGAACTGCTGTCCCCAAAGAAAGCTCTGCCATGCCTCGTTGTGTGCTGCTGTGTAGCTGAATCTGCAGCCACACATATAATCTGACTTTGAGACAAGCTGGCCCCACGCTCCCACCCGGTCCTGCTGAATTTTTCAGAGGTTTTCTCCTGTAGGGAGCCCAGGTTCAGCCCAAGAGCCCCAAATCCAGAGAATGGAGGTGGTAAGACCACAGGCCCGTCAAACCAAAGCTTTACTTCAACATCTTGGCCTGCCTCCAAGCAAGGAAGGGGAGAGTTTGGGAAGACATCGATGGAAAACTCTCTGTATGGATCCACGCTTGTGTTTCCTCAATTATTTGTACCCAGTTAGGTGCGCAGCACTCCTGGGGCTTTTCGTATCTCCACCCTCAGTGACATTGCTGGTTGCTTGGGCAAAATGTCCAGAAAATTGCCCAGAAACAGCAAATAAAGGAAAGCTTTGAACCTGGGTGCAGTGGGATGTGTGGAGCAGAGCAAGGAGATGGAAGAACAGAAGTTGGGGCTGGGAAAGGAGACCCATTCCCCTGCAAAGCAACAAACCCATTCCCCCCGCTGCTGTTGGGACCAGGCAGTTAGCAAGCCTCATGTGAAGATCTTGTCATGTGCCAGATTTCCCCGAAAAGGGTTTTTTTTTTTTTTTGTGCAGCTACCAGGTGAGGGAAGTGCCGTTACTGCAGCGTAACTCAATAATGCTTTTGGCACTGCGAGGCTCGCACACTCCATCTCCCAGCTAAGCCCCGAAAACAAATCCACTCTGCTTTGTACTAATTGAAGAAAACATTCAGCAAGCAGCTCATAAACACGGTGTCAGCTCGCATTACACAAAATTAAAATTCTCAGCCCCTCCAACACCAGGAATTCCTAAAGAGGCTGGTTTTAATATTGCCTGAATCCGTTTAAGTCAAGGTAATATTGTTTAGGTTGCCATAGGAACAAAACACATCTCCGTGGCTGGCAGTGGGTTCCGAGGAGGCTGGGGAGGCTGAGCGGCGAACGCGGCTGCCCGACGTCTGGGAGCGGCTGCCTGGAGAAACCACGCCGAGGGATGGTCCAAAACCGAAGCGGGTTCCTGGGTTCGTAATGAAAAGCGCGTTGAGGAGCAGCAGCGACACGAGCAGGATGTCTGCGAGGAGAGGGAGCAGCAGCAGGAGCCCTTCCGAGGGCTCGTAGCTCGCTGCTGCCTCATCCCGTTTTCTGAGAGGACCCTTGTGCAGTCTCAGCCTCGTGGTCCATGTGTCTGTGTTTGTCCTAAAATGCCCCTGCTGACCCCACTTTTTGGCTGGGTCTCCGCATTCCCACATCCTCAACACCCACATTTCCTCAAGAAGCTGTGTCTGATAAGATTTCTTACTGGAGCTGTGATAACACTATCAATTTTTATTCCTGGGGATGTTCAGAAACCATCCAGCAAGCAGAGGCACGTGCCTGCACACAGCATTCACAGTATGCATACAGACACATGTCCCACATCCTTACCTGCTTGCCTCAGATTAATTTTACCTTTGCAAAAGATAAGATTGGATTTTCCTGCTGGGGAAAGGCTCACCTTGATGGAAAAACCATCTGGAGCTGGGAGGCGGACGGGTTTATAAGCCTGAATGTCTTTGGGGATTGCAAGCTGCATGGCTGCTCACAGGTCAGCATCATGAGGGAGAATTGGGGCTACGGGGACAGATTTTGGCAGCCAGTTCCTGAAGCTGGTGGATGCTGGATGCAAGAAGAGCAGTGTGGGGAGAAGAGCAGTGTGTGGCGACCACACGATGTAGGGCATCGACCTGTACTGCTTTATGGCTCGGAGGCAGCGTATCTGTCACCCAACAAGGGTGGAGATACAGCACATCTTAGGAGCTTTGCTGCTGGAGGCCAAATTCACCAGCTGCCAATGCTGTTTCTGCAGGGAGACCAGCAGCAGGGCTGCGTGGCTGGCACAGCTGCAGAAAACCCCAAACGCTGCCTGCAGGAGCACACGCAGCAGCTCACTGATTCACAGCCTGGAAGTCCCAGTGCTGTTGCTCTACGGCTCCTTTCATGCCTGGGCACTCGAGCAATGCCCAGCACCTTTTTGAAGCCGAAATCTTGCTCAGCATCAGGAGTTATGTGATATGGAAAACAGTTTCTTTCCACTATTCAATTCCCTTGCTTTGGTGACACTTTCAAATGAGCGTCCTCACTCTTTAGTTACCATTAATTTGCTTTTCTTTTAATAACAGAGACCAGCTAAACAGCTGGTCAGACCAGCACGTTGTTCGTTTTCCCTTGGAAGTTCAGTAAAGTTTCTAAGCGTTGAGCCCAGGCACGAGGCATCACAGCAAAGCATCCTCTGCGTCCACCCCTGCATATTGCCAAGGAGCTGCAAACTGCTTTGGGGACTTCCCACCTCTTTTCAGACATTTCATGGACTGTGTTTATCAGATTCCAGTCCTGGTAAACCACCCCAGTGCCTGGCTGTCTGTTAATCCTCGCCGAGCATCCCCGTTGCGGTGCAGGATGAGAGCCTCTGACCTGCAGCAGCAGCACAGGGGATGCTGACCCAGGCCTGGGAAGGGTAATTTGGAGCGCGTACGATTGCATCGCTGGGATTAAAAGGTGTTAATGAAGCAAGGAGTAAGCTGGAAGGCCTGTGCTTCATGGAACTAGCTTATTTAGTTAGGGTTTAGTCAAAATGAAGCAGTCCAGGCTTAAGCAAGGTCTGTTTACTTAACACTGAGCTGCAAAATCCATTGTAGCTGGCTGAAATATTGAAGTGGAGCTTGCAAAGCCGCAGGCCAGATTTCGGGCTGGGGCTGGGGGCTAGGGGCGTGACGGGGACGGGGACACACAGGGGAAACAAGGAGGCAATGACAGCACAATATGTTCTTTCATTCCCTCCTGCACCAGCCAAGTCCCCTGGCTCGGCCATACAGAGTGGCACCGGGGCACGGTGGGGAAAAAAATTCCTTGTGCTGAATCTCTGGCTTCTTGCAGCAACGTTTGGGGCAGAGAGAGGGGAAATTGGGGGACAACAAGCTGCCCTCGGCTACCTCCAAAGCTCTTTGTGGGCTAGGTGAGTAGATTTACCCCCAGAAGGGCACTTTGTGCACAGAATTGTGCAAGGCACACTCAAACCTGGCCCTCGCCATCCATCGCTGGGAACACAACTTGGAAGGATGAGGGCAACGCCACGACCACAGAGAATGGAAGGATTTGGGGATGTTGGTTATGAAAAGCAAGCAGTCCACAGCATCTCACAGGTGTGGTCTGGCTTGTCCCGACCCCGTGAGTGCACCCAGCATCCATCCAGGAGCCAAGAGGTGTTAGGAGCCCTGCTCCCGGGGCTTGGTTCTGTTCATGTCAGAGATGGAAACCGATGCTGGGAAAAGATCCGAACCAGAAGCAAAACAAAACAAAACAACAACAAAAAAAAGCAAAACAACACCAAAGAGGTTCCCAAAGCCGGAGAGATTCATAAATATTAAAGTGACACGAGTGAAATGCTACTGAAAGATTTAATACTGTGCTGCTGCTCTGTCCCTCAAGGGGTTAACCCCCCCACTGCGAGGATATTACTGCCAGCACGGTGGCACCGAGCCATCACCATATAATCTGATGAACTCTTTTATTAAATTTCACAGGCCTGTCTTCTTTATTAAAATCTCCCAGAATTCATAGGGCGCCTGTCATATCACTGCTGAATGCTAACAAAAAATGCGTGTTTCTTCTTTTATTATTTTTTTTTCTCCCCCCCCCCTCCGAGGACCGCCGGGGAGGGTTGCGTTGTGGTGGCTCTGCCAGGTGAAGGGGAGGTGGCAGGGGAAAGCGGTGGGAAAGGCGAAGGGAAACCTTCTCCCTCTGCACCCCATGGGTGCTCCCCGTGGGCACGGCTCGATGGCAAGGAAAACCAGTCCCAAAATTGAGTTTTGCCTGCAAAAGCCATCTCCATGCAGGCACCCCATGGTGGGAGGAGCGGGGTAGGACCACACTTTGAAAACAGGTCCAGAAGAGAGGGATGGCAGTGGGACCGTGCCTGGAGCTGCTGCCCCCTGCCCCTAACACTCTGCTGGACATCCGAGCTGCCCTGAGAGCACCCTGCGAAGCTGGGGATGCTCTGGGTGATGTGTGCAGCAAATTTGGCAGCTCTCAAGCTTCTGTGATCACCCTCACCTCTACCATGCTGTGGCAAAAAGGTTCCTTCCCGGCTTGGATCCTATACGAAGCCATCCCTGAGCTGTGGGAAGGTGGGATGCACACCTGGGCTGTGCTGGCACTAGGCTGCAGCTTTGCTTTTGGGTCCTCTGGAGCACGCTTTAATGCTTTTTTTTTTTTAAATACAGATCGTGGGGGTCCCATCTTGGGCTGACCAGGGACAGGCAGAGCGGGCTGTGGGATGCCCAGAGCTCGGGCGCAGCGTTTATTTTTCTGTAGCTCGTTGAAAGTTGCTGCTGCAGCTCGGAAGCTCTGGTGGGGCCTTGCACTCGGTGCATATTTTTATCACTTGGTGCATATTTTTATCGCTTGGTGTGTATTTTTATCACTCGGTGATGTTCTGCCAGCTGCCTAAAGAACAGAGCAGAGCCCGATGCTGCTGCAGCGCAGAAGAGGTGAGCCCAGCCCCCTGCCTGCATGCCCAGGAAGGGGGGTGCTTTCCTCTCCCTTTGCAAACCAGCTCCTCTTCCAAGTGTAAAGCTTGACATTTGTACACAGCCTGGCTCCTGCTTCTCACCGAGCTCCGAGGAAGCTCCAAAAAACAGGCACCGCACCTCTGACGGATGCTTCAAAGCCCCGCACAGCGAGACACCCCCTCGAGGATGCTCCTCTCCTGTTCCCCTCTCTCCAGCCAACGAGACACGACCCGAGAGCTCGCCCAGGCTACGAGGGCTCGACGCCGGAGTTATCAATTCCTATTGATTTTGTCCTGCCTTATTGCGGGGCGGCGGGCAGCTCCATTAGTATGCCCGGCAGGAGAAGGGCTCCTGCGCTAGTAGCTAGGGGTGATATTACCCACCCCGATAGTATCCCGGCTCAATATCCTGTTTCTCCTTTTCTCATTTCCTGTTTGCAGGTCTGAATGCGAGCGTTGTCACAGCGCGAGGGGGGCTGGCAGGGGTGGGGGGAGACAGCAGGACAGTGTGTGCCGGGGAGGGGAGGGGGGGGCATTAACAGGGGGAGCTGGGGAAAGGGGGGGGGGGGGGGGGAGGCAGAAGGGCTGCCGACACTTTTATTACAGATTTAATAATGACAAAAGAACATCATTAAACATTCATTAGAATTATTTAATTAAATTTTACTTTGGAGGGGGAAGAGGGGAGAGAGAAAGAAAGAAGAAAAAAAAAAAAAAGAGAGAGATTAGATATGATGTAAAAAGCAATATTGATTGAGAAAAGAACAAGCTGGGGAGATGTGATTTAAATTAAACTCCGGGCTCTCTCCCTCTCCTCTCCGTTTTAAGCGAGGAAGGGGCTGTGCAGCAGCAGGGGGGGAGGCTCGAAAGCCAGCAGCAGCACCAGGACACACGTCCCTGGCAGGGCCACCGCGGGTGACACCGAGCTTCACCGGGCTGCCACCAGCAAAACGCCCCCGGTGCCATCGAGGGTGCTCGGATGTGACCGTGCCCTGATGGGGTTTTTACACGTCCCACAAGCTCCCTGCGTGGGTCAGGAGGAACGGAGACCCCCGCAGCGAGGGCACCAACGCCCCCTTAAAGTCCTTTAAAGCAGGACTCGTTTTGGAAATGATGCAAATGCCCCCCCGGCATGACCACGACCCCAAAATATTTCAGCACTGTGTTAAGGACGGAGGATGGAGAAGGTGAGAGTCTGCGAGCAGCCACCTTAGGAAAGGTTTTCGAAGGAAAATTGCCTTAATGAGTGGTCTGTGAGAGAGAGCACACCAAGCCAGTGTGGTCGGCTTCTGACCCCCTCTGTGGGGATGCCCTTAAGCAGCAGATGTGAGTTGAACAGAGTGCAGCTCGTATCAGGCACCTAAAAGAGATTTTTTAAACAGCAAAAGCTGTCCCGTAACAGGAACCCAGCCTTTAGCCTGAGGGAGATTTCCCCCAGCCTGTGATACAGGGTAAGAAGGAAGAGAAGGGAAGTTCAAAGTGGTGGGAAAAAAGAGTAAGAAGAGGTTAAAGTGGTGCATTGATTTTACAGGAATTGGGAAAAAGGCTCGGGATGGGGTTTCTGCAGGGCTGACCGCGGCTGTATCAGGGGGATCCCAGCAATGTGGGAACAGGCAGAGGTGCGGAGCTGCCACCGAGGTAGTTAGGGTAAGCTGCAATTAGCCACATGGAAGCCTAATTGTTAAAGGGGGCGAGGGAAAGGAAGGTGGAAGCACTCGATGGCTCTGGGTTGTAATTCGTTTTGGGAAGCTGCGAGGAAAGCAGGGGCCATGAGGAAAGAAGGGGGCACGAGGAAAGAAGGGGCCACGAGGAAAGAGGAAAGAAAGAGAGGATGAAGAAATGGGATGAAGGATTGCAAGCGCTGCCCTTCCAGTGCTAGCCAGGCTTGGAAGGGAGAGAACAACGACTATGGAAATGTGGGGACAGTAGCAGAGGGAAGGGAAGGGAAGGGAAGGGAAGGGAAGGGAAGGGAAGGGAAGGGAAGGGAAGGGAAGGGAAGGGAAGGGAAGGGAAGGGAAGGGAAGGGAAGGGAAGGGAAGGGAAGGGAAGGGAAGGGAAGGGAAGGGAAGGGAAGGGAAGGGAAGGGAAGGGAAGGGAAGGGAAGGGAAGGGAAGGGAAGGGAAGGGAAGGGAAGGGAAGGGAAGGGAAGGGAAGGGAAGGGAAGGGGATATTTCAGTTGAAGGGACCTACAAAGACCACCGAGTCCAACTGCCCGAGCACTTCAGGGCTAACCACAAGCAACCTTTCCATAAGTCACCTTCCCTTCAGCCCTTGCAGTCTCACCAGCCGTGGGCTCTGCACCTTGGTGCAAAACTTTCACCTGCTCACACGTCCTCCCCAAACTGCCACCTCTCCACCACTTCTGGAAGCACTAATCCCAGAGAAATCGCTAATCCTGGAAGCACCGAGGACCCAAAGCATTTGCAAGCACTTGATTGTTAATTTACATCTGTATTCTCTGCTGCAGGGGGCTGTCACCTTGACCCGTGGTAGTTTACTTTGATTTCCAAGTCCTTTGGGGTTCATATTTTCCTTTTCCTCATCAGGCACAAGAGAAAGCAAAAGATTTTAGAGGCAAGCCTGGCTGCTCTCGGACCGTGGTAAGAAAGCTGTGCCCACTCACGGCGTGGAATTTGGTGACGTGGGTCTAAGGGAGGCTCAAAGCCACGGGACACAAGGCAAGGAAGGAAAATTCAGGCCAAAAGAGAGAGAAATCTATCAGAGTAAATTACATTTAATTAAACCAGAAAAATAATGTGCGGCGCAAGGAAAAAAAAAAAAAATCTCTTCCTCCCCTATGTATTCCCCCATTAGAAAAACAATCCAACAGCGATGGGGAACAGACAGCACGTGGTGGCTGGTTTCTTAATCATGCTCAAGGCGCATCTGCATATTTCTTTCATTTTGCGGTGATTATAGAGTTAGTGTTTAATTTCCTGGGCCCTGTGAACAAACCAAGGCGAGGAACAGTGAGAACTGGGGTAGGAATAGCTTTGTGTAATTAACGTCATTAATCATGATGCTCGCGGTGGGAGACGGGGCTCAGCCACCCACCCGACGAGGAGAGAGGGAAGGCTTGGGACGGGGAAAAGATCGCGGCGAGCCCATGGCTTGGCCGTGCCCTAAGCTTTGGGGAGCTGCTTTGCTCCACATAAACCATGGATGTAAGGCTGCAAATTGTGTGTCTGGCTCCTTCCCAGCTTCTTCCCAGTTTCTTCCCATCTCCTTCCATCCCAGCTCCTTTCCAGCTCCTTCCCAGCTCCTTCCATCACAGTTCCTTCCATCCCAGCTCCTTCCATCACAGTTCCTTCCATCCCAGCTCCTTCCCAGCTCCTTCCCAGCTCCTTCTTCCTTCCCAGCTCCTTCCATCCCAGCTCCTTCCCAGCTCTTTCCCATCTCCTTCCATCCCAGCTCCTTCCATCCCATCTCCTTCCACCCCCTCTCCTTCCATCCCAGCTCCACCCTTGCTGCAGACCCCAAGCACTGGCACAATCGGGACAGTGGCAACCACCCGTGACCATCACGGGCTGCTTGGGAGCAGAAAGGGGGCTTGAAACGTCAGGTGCACCTCGCACCACCCTCTCTCCCTGCCCAGGGGGGCTGGAAGGAGCTGTGGGACGTTCCCTTTCCTCCTCCTTCATCTCCCGTTGTCCTCACGGAGGCACCCGCAGGGTCCGCTCGCTGGGCGTGCGGCCCCCATTCATCACTGCCTTGTCGCGGGGCTCATTATCTCGTTTATTTGCTCACTTCTCGGAGCGCTGTCACTTCTCGTTACCTGCCCCATGGGCGGCAGGGGCCAGGAGGAGACACGGGGGGACCCCGATGGAGAAGCTGGATGTGGCCGAGCAGGGCTGATGTCCTCGCCCGCAGCCTTTGGGGGAAAATCAGCACCTTTGGGAGCTTCAGCGCTCCGCAAAGCAGAGCTGGGCCAAGCAGGGGGCAGCCAGAAGCCCTTTCCCGAGAGCAGCGCCTGTCAGCAGCTCTTGCAATCCATCACGTTTTGTCCTTGAGTCCCCGCTCGTCAGGTTCTGGCATTTCAGGCGCATCTCAAGCATCATTTTTGAAATTCCTCGGGCCTAGGAAGCGCGCTGATAATTTCGGAGCTGGCTGTAACCAAACGTCCCGAACAGGGCAAAGTTTTTTATGCTCAAAAGCCAAAAAAAAAAAAAAAAAAAAAAAGAGCCCGTCACAAGCAAAAATCCCAAATCCTTCTGCTTTCAACACCAATTTCATCATTTTTAGGGCCTGACTCCCGCGCCTGGAATGTGTGCGGTTTGCAGACAGCGCCTGGGCTCATTCTGCTCTCAAAGCCCTGTCCCGGCGTCTGCCCCCCAGGGGATCCGTGCCCGGGGGGAGCCCTCCTGCAGGGCTTTAAGCACGACCCAGCCCGCTCAGCAGAGCTCCCTCTGGGTCCCCTCTGCCCCCCCTTTGCTTGCCAGCCTGGATTTGCAGCCTGGGTCCCCCCCCCGAAGGAACAAGGCAGCTCGCTGCCACCTTTGCCTCCCCATCTCCCATTTCTCACCTCCAACCCCAGCTCCTGGACTTCTCCCAACCTGCTCCACCCGGAAAATTAGCCCAAACCAGGTCGGTGCTGGATACCAGTATGGGTGCTGGATACCAGTATGGGTGCTGGATGCCACCCTGCGCTACGGGACACAGCAGGACGCCGCCGGGTGTCCCTGCAGTGCACCTCCATCACTATTTTGGAGGTGTGCACCCAGCCTGCTGCTCTCAGACTGGTTTTTGCAAGGCTCCCTGCCTCTGACCATCCCTACCCACTGCTCAAGACTGCTTTTGAGGCTTCAAAAGGTGAAGCAAGCTGCTGCTGCTCTTGGTTCAGGATCTGACCAAGTGGGGAAAAAAAAAACACCACTTTTTGGCCGTGGATATGATCTCCGAGCGCAGCAATAGGTGGGGAGGAGGATGCTTAAGGTGGGCTCGAGGTCAGCTTGGGCTCTACGTGATGCCTGGTCGGGAAGCTAACAACCCAAAGGCACCCGTGGGGGGCTGACGGACGGATTGTGCCGCTCGCCCCCTCCTCATCCCTTAGCATCCAGCCGGAGAAGCCGCGGGGATTCGCGCAAAAACGGGGAGCACGAGGGCACACGGAGCCCGCGCTCGATCACGTGGCGGCAGCGCGGCGATGGGGAGCCGGCGAGCCAGGTTCGAGCCGAGTTCACCCCGTATCTCCAGCGAGGACGAGCGAAATCATCTCCACATGGGCAAGAGGAGAGCGCGGAGGAGAGGGGGACGGCTGCCAGCGCGCGGCCGCGGTTCAGATCCCTCCCGACAGCTCCCCGGCAGCCCCCGCGTTGCCTGTCATTCCACAAAACAAACTTCAAAGTAAACAAGGCGCCCGGGACGGGGCCGTTGCAGCCACTCTATCATCCTTCAGGACTATTTTCCTTCCTCCCCCCTCCGTCCCGGCCCGAGCCGTTGCTGTTTGATAGCATTTACGCGAGCTGCCCGGAGCGGGATTTACAGGGCAGGTGCCTGAGCAAAGCGCAGGAGAGCTGGCGGGGCCCCAGGCGAGAGGGGAAGAGGAAAGCTTCCCAAAAGCCTTCAGATTGTGGTTTTATATGATAGGGACTGCAGAACAACATCCATCTTCGGGCTTAACATTTCATCTCTAGATCAACAGCCCGTTCCTTCCCCCACGTTCAGCTGCAGCTGCTGGCTTATCTCGCCATTAAAGCATTTTCCTCTTATTGCGCAGCTCGCATGAGGGGGAATAAATGCCAGATGGGTCTCCCCTCCAGGTCACCCTGCTGCAGCCACGGTCTGCGCCGCGGCCCCGGGGCGACGCTGGGTCCTGCAGCTTGGGATTAATCGCTGGCCAAACCCGGGAACTTTTTGGAGAGTCAAGGCCAAGAATGCGGACTCTGGGGGGAGCGGATTTCCAAACAGCAGGACTGAGAGTTTGCCTCCCTGGAAATTCCCATGCTGGGAGCACAAAGGTGCTGAGCAGACGCCGTCGGAAGCGCCCGGAGGACCGACTTTCAGGGCTTGCAGACCCTAAAGGTGTCTTTGCAAATCGGGCTGAGGTCCTTCGAGCGCTGCAGCGAGGTGGAGCAGACCGGGTCCAGCACCGAGCAACAGCAGCGTGGTCAAATTCAGTGCAGGGCGAGGGGAAATGGCACGGCCACGCTGTCCTGAGGACGCACAGCCTCCCTTTTTGGCCAAAAGCAGCGTGGAGCCCGGGGTCTCCACGATACCCCATGGAAACCCCATCACAAATCAGGCACCCAGCTCCTCGGAGGGACGAGGGACTCTGCGCAGACGGGTTTTGCCAACACATTTGTGTCTGATTACGCACAACCACAGCCACCAAACCCCCTCCAGCCACCAGCTCCTCCTAGCCAAAGCAGAGACCTGGCGGAGGCCCATCCTGCTCAGATCCAAGCAGCCCTTGGTGCTCACCCTTTTTGTGGCTGAAGGGTGAGGGAGAAGCCTCCTCGTGCCTGCCCGGCTCTCCCAGCCACCCCGGGGAAGCGGGCAAGCCCCGGTGTTTTTATTGCCATCCCCATCGCTGCCAAGCGCCTGCGTCACTGGTGGGGAGGAGGCTGCGCTCTCTGATGAAGCACAGAGGAGATAAGATCAGGCCGGTCAGAAAAGCCTTTAGAGGACGCTGCCAAACTCCAGCAACCCAGCAATGCCGTGGAGTGTCCGTGTGGCCTGCCACCACCTCCCCGGCCAACACCAAACACCCCAAAATTACGCCCATGTTCACGTCTTTGAGTTTTGCAGACAAGGCTGAGCTGGGGATAAACACGGTTTTCTTGGAAATATGTGCCAGACGGAGGCCCTGACTCGCTAACTGCATCGATGCCACCCTGCCCGTGGCCCCGTTTCTCTCATTTCTGCTTCCACACTCTCATGAAAAAGCACGACCTCCACCATCCCACTCTAGCTTTTACCCCTGCTGACGAAATCAAGCTAAAAAACAGATTTATATATTTTTTTTCCAAATAATCCCACACGCAGCACTGGCTGTGTTTTATCCAACGCACAGGGCAGAGCCCAGCAGTAGAGGGAAGCCACGGGTTAATGTCGGGGTGCCTGCTTCCATGCTGCACCTCCAGATTCGCGCTTTAACACCTCGTTTGATCCACACCATTAAAACGAAACAACAAGCAGAGAAAGGCAGCAGTCCTTCTACTCTTGGAAGCCCTGGCAAGTTGTTCCAGAGGAGAACTTGGTGGCGGCCGCCCTGCTGAAGGGCCAGGGCTGCCACCACGAGCAGAGCCAAGCAACAGAAAGAAAACCAGCACAGCCCCACGGCGCATCCTTTGGGACGGGCTCCTCTGCACCAAGGAGCGGGGTCTGGCTCCTGCCCCATCACCAGGACGCAAAGCATCCAGCTGGGACCATGTCTCCGAGGCTCAGCCTCCCTCCTTCCATCCCAGCAGCCGAGGAGAGCGTTTGATCCCAATATCGTGGCGGAAAATCAAGACAGCCAGCACGCCTCCGTGCCCCTGCTCACCTCACCTGCTGCTCGCCACCCTGCGTGCCACCGGTGGCCGCGCTTCCAGGACCCCACTTTGCACCAGCTCCCTCCCCGCCTGGAGACGGTCAGCACCGAGCCCGACCCCCCCCCAAAAAAAATCACTTACTTCTCGTAGTCGTGCTTGCAGTAGAGCTGCCGGTTGCGGCAGTAGCAGGTGCCGGAGAGGGGCTGCAGGCAGACGGCGCATTTCACGCAGCCTTCGTGCCAGGAGCGCTCGTTGACGCGCAGGAGGAAGCGGTCGGAGATGGGGGTGTCGCAGCCGGCGCACACCTCCCGCATTTTGGGGTCAGAACCTGGGCAGCGGGGAGAAGGCGGCGTGAGAAGGAGCTGGGCTCTGCCCCGGGGCGCATGTTCCGTGCAGGGGGTGTCTGGCTTTTGGGAAGGGGCGACGCTAAGCCTCGCACAACTGTTTGCTTGCACGATTACCTACTGGTTTGGGTGTTGTATTTTTTTTTTTTTTTTTAAAAAAAAACACCACGTGGTGTTGGTGTCAGCGGCTGAGCACGCACAGGAGGGCGAGAAGGGAGGCTCGGCATGGAGCTCAGCCTTGAAAATGAAGGCAGAAGTTGGCCCTGTGAAAGCAGCAGCAAAGCTGCTCCTGCGAAAGGGTTTCTGAGCGGTGACTTCCAGGGGAATCGTGCTCCTGGCATCGCACGAGCTGGATGTGGGGACCACGCACAATGGAACCAGGGAGCCGACGTGGAGCAGATCCACGCAGGAGGTGGTGGGGCTGCAAACCTTGACCCAGGCCAACGCACAGCCCCGGGGGTGAATTTTGCCCACTTTCACCCCACGCTCGGTGCTGAGCTGCTTAAAAGAGGAAAGGCTGCAGAGATTTGGGATATATATATATATTTTTTTTTTCCCCTCAGCGTTATCAACATGCAAATCTATGGCTGCTCTTCAAAGGCTTCGTCATGATAGCTTCAAGGTAGAGGAGTGAGCAATAAATGCGCTATCTGCCGCGCTGGATCTGGGCTGCAGGCTGAGCCAGGCAGAGACGCCCCCTCCGATGCGCACAGCCTCCGCGGTGCCAAGCTCCTTGGCTTTTACGAGTGTTTATCGCCATCCTCTCCCTCCCCAGCCTGGGAACACCTGCCCCAGCAGAGCTGGAGGAGGACGGTGGCTTCACGGGGATGAAGATGCCGAGGGGAAACAAGGTCTAGGAGGAGCGGGGGGCTCGGAGGGCTCGAGCCCTTGGCGAGCAGCAGGACCAGATGCAGGTCACTGCTCCGGGGCGAGGAGTGGAGAGGGGTTGTGCTGGCCAAAGAGGGATTTGCACCAAAACTGGGCTGGGACACATGGAGGAGCCCTGACCCAGCCCCTCGGCAGCTGGCTTTCCAGATTTGTGGGCATCAAAGCTGGAAATTGTGTGCCCCGGGTGCAGAGGGGGCATGGAGCAGGCAGGGCTGCTGCAGGGACAAAATGCGGGCGGGCAGAAAGTGTCTGCATGCAGGAAGCTTTCCGAGCGCTCACTCTGCCCAAGTTTAGCTGCAGTCAGAGACGGCAAAGCCACAATGTCCTGAAATCATCTGAAACCGCAGCAAATGTGAGGGTGGCTCTGGGAAATTTGGGTAAAGGCAGGTGATCCCCTTTGCATTTTGGGCACTGCTGCCATTATACCAAGGCAGGAGGAAATGTCGGCAGGGAGTGAATTTGAGGAATTTGGGTTTGCTACACCCACAAGGACCTCCAAAAAAGGGGGTGTGGTGGGCAACAGCAGCTTCTGCCACGTTTCCTGGGGTCCTGCACCACTGGCATCCCATCCCAGCTGACTTCAGCTGCTTGCCCAAGCCCCTCACGGCTCCTGGGCTCAGCACAGCTTCTTAATTGAGTGCTGGGGCTTGGAAACGGGACAGCAGCTCCTGTGGGAGGGGGACAGACCCTGAAAGCTTGTGCTTCTTGCAGCCACCCTGAACGGCTGGGGAGAGAGCCGGTGTCGGGGCTCTTGGTGCTGCAGCGAGCCCAAAATGCGTTCCTCAAGGGCAGAGGCACGGCTCTGTCCTCGCTGCAGCCCCTGGAAATGGGGATTTGAGCTCAGGAAGGTGACAAATGAATGTGTGCCGTGCTGGAGCAGCAGCACAACGGCACCGGGGCCGTGAGGAGGGCTGTGATGGCGCAGCACCGGCACAGTGGGACCGTGGGTGCTCATCAAACCTCCATCCAGCTCCCCCTTTTTCCTCTGCTAGCAACTCCTGCAGTCAAACATTTCCACCCTTCTTGCATCCCGAGGGGCCAAACCGCCAGTGGGTTACGGTCTGTGGCCGACAACCCCGAACTCCTCTTTAATTTTTGGGGAAAAAGCAGGGAATCATTTCACGCCGAATTAGCCCAGGGCGGATAATTAAACAGCCGGGGAGCGTTTCATAGCAAAGGGGGGAGCGCTGTGAAAGGGAGAGGGAGAAAACTTGGGAGTGGAGGGGGTGGGCAAGGAGGCTGCTGGGGGGAGGAAGGGTCGGGATGCAGGGGCAGGGACAGCAGCGCAGCTCTGCCAGGCTGTGATTCCCACCAGAGCCTCGCTCGGTGCAAAGGCACGAAGGTGAACGATGCCCTTAGCACAACGCGAGCGGTGTCGAGCTCGGGGGGGCAGAGGGGATGTGAAAAGTCCCGGGAGAACGCCGGCTGCCTCCATTCCCCGGCGGGAACCGAAAGCAGAGGAGGTTCTGCCCTTTTCTGCCCCAAAGACCTCAGCTTTTTACGAGCAGCCGTAGAAATGCAACAGTTTGGCCCAGCCGCTGATGCTAACGAAGAGCAATTTCCACCCACCCTGCCGCAGCTCTGCGAGATGGGGCGAAGGCATCGGCGTGCCCGGGGGGGCAGCTCTCGGGTGCCTCGGTCTAAATCGTGTCCCTCCCGGCCAGGCCTTTCTGGGGTGGCCGGATCCGGCCTCGCTCCGTTGGGGAGCGGCAAACCCCATGCGGGGTGCGGGTGCGCAGCTGGGTTGTGCGTAAAATCAGCGAGGAAATGGGGGGGAGAGGGGCTCGGAGGAGGCGAAGGGGCTTTTTTGGGGTCAGGGCAGGTAAGGAAAGGTCGGATGCTGGGGCTGTCCCCATCCATCCCGCGCTCGGTGCCTCGCTGGAGTCACCGAACGCCCTAAGGACAGCAGCAGCCCCCCGGAGCTGTTTTGGGGTCGCAGGGGAAGGGGGTCGGGGGGGACATTTCGCAGCTTTCCCGGGGCTTGGGCTGTCTCCAAAGCATCAAACCGCAAAACCGGGCTGAGCCCGGGGCCGCTCCCGTTCCCTGCGCACCGGCACCGGAGCCGGTAGGGACGGAGGAGCGGGGACAGCGGGAGGGGGGGGCACGGGACGGGACGGGACGGGACGGGACGGGAGGGTCGGGGCCGGGCTCTGCTCGTTCCCCGCCGCCCCCGGCACTCACCGAAGCCCAGAACCGGCGTCGCCTGCTGCAGGCAGGACGGAGCCTCCTCCGTCTTCATCCCGGCGGCTGCGGGCGGAGAGCAGCGTTAGGACAGACCGGGGGGGACCGAGCCCAAAGCCCCCACCCAGCTCTGGGTGGGTTCCGTCGGCCCCCGGCGTTCTCCGCGTCCCGGTAAACGAACGGCAACGAAATCCCGGCGACGGCGGCGCGCACCCGCCCCGGTCCTCCCGGTCCCGTTGGGGCAAACCCCGACCTTGCCCCCGAG
Source organism: Aythya marila (assembly GCF_965140915.1). NCBI lineage: Eukaryota > Metazoa > Chordata > Aves > Anseriformes > Anatidae > Aythya > Aythya marila. The sequence goes on along the minus strand of NC_139073.1, from coordinate 1,044,224 downwards.
ATCCCCGGGAGCCTCCCCGCCCGCTCCGGCTCCCGGAGATGCCGCGGCGGGGGTCGCTCCCCCCCCATCCCCAGCTCCGCGTCCGTGAGACCCGACGGGACCCCCCCCCAGACCCGCGGGCCGGCTCCCGGTGCCCGGTTCCCGGTGTCCGGTGCCCGGTTCCCGGTTCCCGGTGCTGGGCTCTCCGCGCCCGGACGGGGCGCACCGGGAGCGCGTCCCCGGGGTTGCCGTCAACCGGGTACCGGCTCCCCGCGACCCCCCCCCCGTGCTCGGCACCTACCGGGGCACCGGAGGCACCGGCACCGGTACCGGCACCGGCGCTTTTCGGGGAGCGAAGCGGGGCGCGAGTGTGCGCGGGGCAGAGCGCGCAGCCCCCGCTCGTGTCCGCGCCCGTGCCCGTGAGCGCCGCCGCCCCCCGCCTCCCCCGGGAGCGCGCCTGAGCCGGGAGCGCGTCGGGGGCCCCATCCCGCCGGGCCCCCCGAGCTGGAGCCCGCTGCGCGCAGAGCCCCGTCGGCGACTGTCGCGATAGAGGCGGCGCTCCCCGCTGGCGCCGAGGTGGGGGTTCCGTGGGAATAGGGCCGTCGTGGGGCTCCGCGCAGCCGGGCGCGTTAAGCCGCCGCTTTACCGCTCCCCGAAGGGCTGCCGGTTCTGTCGCGACAGCCGTGTCGCCGACAGGGAAGGCGGCGGCGCGTCCTCCCGCCGTCGGGGCGGTCGCGGTGCCCGGGCTCGGTCCGTTTCGATGGCCCCAGCCCTCCCCCGGCTTCCAAACGAATCCGCCGCCGGCGCCGTCCCGGCAGCGGGGAGAGGGGGGGGACGGTGGGGACCCCCCCGGGGGCTGCCCGGCCCGGCCGCCCCCTGAACCCCGAGGGCTCCCCCGGGGCGAGAAGGAGGCGGGGACCCCCAGGATGGGGTGCGACGGGGGGGTGCCCTTGTTGGGGGGGTGTCCTTGTAGGGGGGGGTGTCCCTATAGGGAGGGGGTGTCCCTGGGGGGGGGCGCTATGGCAGGGGGACGCCATGGTAGGGGGGGGGGTGCCGTGGCAGGGGGGGGCGCCCACCCTTTGGTGCCAGCAGCCCCTCTCGGCACAGCGCAAAGCTGGGCTCATCCGACGCCAAGCTGGGGCCGGGCAGTTTCGCAAAGCGGAATCCAAATTTTAAAAAAAAAAAAAAAGAAAAAAGAAAAAAGAAGAAAGAAAAAAGAAAAAAGAAAAAGAAAGAAAAAAAAAAAAAAAAAGGAAAAGTTCCCCAAATGACGATTTTTTTCCCTGATAGGAAAACTGAGCTGGCAGCAGCTCCCCAGACACAGCGCTCGACCCGCACCCTGCGTCCCCTTCGTGCCCGCCACCGCCCCAGCTCGGCCTCCCCGGAGCAGGGAGGCCACGTTAACCATTGCTCCTGAGCAATAATCCTCCTTTATTCGGCCGAGCTCCCCATGGAGAAGCTGGATTCCTGCTTAGGACCATGGAAGTCCATCCCCATCCCCAGCAGGACAGGGAGGTCGAGAGGAACCGGCAGGAAACGGGCAGGATAGTATAAATTAAGAAGAGAAAGGAAACTTTTGGGGTGCCAGGGCACGGGCACGCCGCTTTGCTCGGCACCGCTCAGTTGGGCACAGGCTTTTCGCAGAGGTAGTAGCACTCGAAGGTGCAGTAGACGTCGTTCCACTGCCCGGAGGTCCAGACGTGGGCGCAGTCCTCGTTGTTGCCGCTGTTGTTGGGCTCGCCTTCCTTCCAGAATCTGGGCAGAGAAATGCCAAATCAGGCGAGGGAAATGCGGGGAGTGTGGGGTGGGGGCTAGCGACGCCTGGCTTGGGTAATTTCGGATGATTTTGGGTGCCTTTAGGTGCTGTGCTTGGCTCTGCTACTGTGTTAGACCTGATGCGAAACAGGGGTGCGCCAGCAGGCTGCGGTTTTGGGGTGCCCAGAGGGGCAGGCTGGCACTCACGTGAACGTGCTCTTGTAGTCGGTGCCGTCGATCCATTCCCACTCCCCTTCCGAGTTCCCGTCCGTCAGCCCAATCCAGAAGCGCTCATTCCTTGTCCTGAACATGACAAAATTCTGCAGCGGGGAGAGGGATCAGGAGGGAAAGCACCAGGAAAGGGGCTCCCGGAGCGAGGGGGCTCGGGGCACAGCCGAGCCCTGCGCTTGGCTGCTCCTTGGGGTCGCGGAGGAGTGGGATGGGGACCAGAGCATCCCGCAGAGCCGCGGAGCCCGGGCTGGCGGGCAGGCAGCGCGAGTTCTGCCTGCTCTCTGCTGGCTGCTGCCGAGGACAACAGCAGGCTCTGGGACGCTCCAGCATCCCAAAGTTGGGGTGTGAGGCATGGAGCAAAGGATGCAGAGAGGAGCTGGGGCTAGCTGGTGGCTGCTGGGGTCTTTACCTGCTTGGCGAAGCTGTTAATGATGGCCAGGCGCGAGTGCATCTCCTCGCACTGGGTCTTTGCCTTGTACCAGCTCATTCTGTCGATGGAGAAGTAGTAGCATTTGCCATCGAAGTATTCCCACTCCCTGGCTTCGGGTCCGCAGGGAAACACTGGGGGAAGAAGGATGGGGGGAAGTCAGGAAGGATTCCCCAGCAGTGCTCCAGTGCCAAACTGGTACGGGCACAACCCTGCAGCCGTATGTTGGCTTCCCACAAAAGCACCTTAAAGATGCCTCTACTACAAGGTGGATTTTTATTTCCAATGGAAAAAAAACTTGTCAGAAGGCAGGAAAGCAGACCCCGCTGGACCACCCAGCCCTCCTGGGGCCCTGTCTGTGCAGGTGCCAGCTTAGGGAAAGCACAGAGGGGGTACAAAGCCATGGGTCTGGGCAGCACTTGGGACTTACAGAGGGAATCCCTGTTGGAAAAGTTCTGTTTCTTCTCCGTGTGCACCTCGTTGAGTTTAGAAGAGATGGCAGAAACTGCATTGAGAGAGGGAGAGAGACACGGTGGTGTACTGGTTGTACTGGTATTAGCCAAGGATGAGGATGAGCTCTGTTCTGCTGCATTTAACCCACTCCCTGCTCCATGCCTCATCCTTTGGAGGTCTCCGTGGAGGTCCGAGCCCCCAGTATGGTGCCAGCCCCCAGCCCCACAACCTCATGCATCTCTTGGTCCTACCCGCCTAATTAATTAGCATGAATTAACATGAAACCTCTACCCACTCAGAGGGGCTTTGGTACCTCTGGAGAGCGACACCGCGAACAAGGTGATCATCAGCAAGAAGGAGAGTGCCAGCAGAAGGTAAATCGTGAGAAAGGACCTCAGCTTCTGCTGGAAGAAGCTTCTGTCTTTAAAATAAAACACAAGAGATGTGAAAAACGGTTCCGCTCTGGCCACCGGATTAAGTTGAGTTTCATAGCTCCTCGGGCTCCATTGATAGAAGGGTTAATGAATAACCTGGAATGGTTAACTTTTTGCTACAGGAGGCAAAATTTGGATGGTAACTGCTGTCCCAACCCCTCTGGGGCACAGCGATGGGCACAACGGCTGTCACGCCGCTGCCTTGTGCTAGCATTGCCCCGTGTTATGGGGCAGGGCAGGTGATTTTTTTGCCAGGTATCACACAAACGGAACAAAACTGGTGCCTCCTCCGCAGAAATGATGATTTTACACTGTGTATTTTGGGATATGAGATGTTCTAGACCCTCCTGGCTGCCTGGTGGAAAAGCAAAATGGGTTCCCCTAGTGACAGTCCTCTGGGGGGTCTTTGCTGTCCCTTACTGGTGCTGGGGAGCTCGGAGGGGGTCAGAGCCACCCTTGGGAGGTCTTTGAGGGTGCTGGGAGCCAATTTTGGGACCCTGGGACCATTGCAAGTTGAATGAATCCACTCTCGGGTGCTGCTGGGTGGGCACCCAGCTCTTCCCCAGCACCCACAGCCCCTCGCTGCCCCCCTCGCCCGTCCTCCAGCTGAGCCTCAACTCAGGGAGCAGCTTCTTAGGGCCGAGTTCCTCACCCCAACCAATCAATCCTGTTAGATCCAATTAGCCAAGCTCCCTGACGGGTGCCCTGAAGCCCAGACCTTCCTCTTCCTCACAAACCAGGCACGTTGGCAGGGGAAGAGCAGGCCAGGAGATCGGGGCTCGGCGCCCCTCTCCATGAAGCAGCAGATCAAAGGGCTTAGCAGGGCTGAGGTTTACCTTTAAAGATGTGCAGGTCATCGTGGAGATGTTCCTCATCCATCGCCACAAGCTTTGGCTGGCCCTAGGAGCTCGGTAGGAGCTTGGTCATCAGCGTGTTTGGGGGAGAGGACGCGCAGTGCCTGTGGGGACGTTCGGTCCAAAGGTTAGCATTCAACCAGCAGGTTTTCGAGCTGCCTCTTATTGGCTCCTGCTCTCAAAATAGCAGCTTGGATCACGTCCACTTCCAATAACCCGCCCGTCTGGGGGCTCTCGGCCAGCCGAGCTGGGCGCCCGTTTGGGTTGAACATCCCCTTTGGAGTGAAAAGGGCAAATTGTCGGCTTTCTGAGGCGGTTCCCTCGAGTGGAAGGGAGTGAACGCGCCGCTTCCAGAGCAGGCCTGGAAAACAGATTTTGGTTTGGGAAGGAGCTGCTTGGGAACGTCAGCCTTCTGATGAAACGCTGCTCCCCAGATTCATCAATAACCTGGACTTTAGGGCCTCTCTTTGGTGAATTCTTTTCATTTTGGTGGCCGTGGCCTTCACCCCCCTCAGCCCTGACACAACCCCGTCTCCTGTTCCGTACGCCGGCTTGGCTGGGGTTGTAGCTGTCTTTCTGCAAGTCTTTGGGCCCGCATTTAGGAAGCGTAGGGGGTTGATTCTGTGATGAGGTGGGCTTGGGGGAAGAACCGTGCAAGCTCAGGGAGTTATGTGATGGCCAAAGGTGAAATGGAGACCGGACCCCTCCGAGTTTGGGACTGAGAAGAAATGAGGCCCTGGAAGAGCTCCCCAAAGCTTGTGAGGAGAAGATGCTTCAGCTGATGGGTGAAGAGGGGCAATGCTGTGCTGCAGGGGCATCAATGGATGACTTCAGAGGACCCTTCCAGTCCTTTACTCCTACATTTTGCCTCTGCTCACCCAACATTCACAGTTCCCCTCATGCGATAGCCAGCAGCCAAAACTTCATGCAGCGGGAGGGCTGCTCTGAGGCGCGTGGACTTGTGATTGCTGTTTTGTGCTATTCCACGCTCAGAAATTGTGCATTCTGCAGAGACAACGGAAAACGGGCGAATTGGGACCGTCAGATATTAAATTACGTTGTTTGGTGCACTGTGCCATCAGGCTCGCAAACATCCCACTGCAAACATCGGGAGAACATTTAGGTTCTCCCGGCATCAGGCTGCACGTTGACTGACTGACAAATTTGGCTGGTTTTAATTTTCCCTTTTGCTGTTTTACCTTCGCTCTCCGAGCCCAGAGAGTGCTGGGACAGATAGTGCTGAAGTTTTAATAACGCTAATTACTCCAGCGTAAATCTCTGGGCCTGCGATAAACACGTAGCAGCGGTTATTAAGCTGGCAGCCTTGGGATGCTTTCCAAAGCAGAGCTGGGGCATTTACCACTGTTTATTTGCCCCAAAGCTACAGCGAGATTGTTTGTGTATAGGAACGGGAGAGCAGAATGAGGCCAGGGCACAAAGACCGGCGGCTAGCGAGGTGCACAGCAACGAGGGTTTCGTCACAGGGGTCACTGCCACCCAGGGCTGGCCAAAACCTAGCAGCTCGTTGCACAACCCACAGCTGAATGGAGGGGAGGGGGTGCGGGGGGTGAAAAGAGCCGCATCTCGAAGCAGTACCTGGTAGGAGAGAGGCTCAGCTGAGCCGTTAATGCTTCCTCCCACTGCATTTCCTAGGAAATCTCTCTCTCATCTCTCCTGGCTCCCAGCGGGGAAAACAATTGAGGTACTTGTGTTCTGCAGGAAACCGGTTCCTATCAGAGGGGATGTGAACGTCCAAAAGAATCTCTTAGAAGATCCTGGACCTGGACATTTGCTCGAGCTCTCTCTGAGCGTTGTCCCCACCATAAAGGAAAATATTCTCTAGGACTGGAGGGGTGGCTGAAGTGGGAGACAAATCCCCGGGTGTCCCCGAGGCACCTTGTCTCACTGCAGCTTTGTTAATACCTAAGTGCTTGGTGTCAGAAGCTGCCTGACTTCTTTATTTTATTTAGTTCAGTTAAAACCTTACACCAGGAAGGAGACGTAACTCAAAATATATATTTATTTATTTAATAAATACAATATTTGATTTAAAAATGCCCTTGGCTGACTCCGGGATCCAAGAATAGCAGTGCCACAGCACTACAGCCGCAACGTCTGTTATCTGGGGTTAAAACACTGCAGGTAGGAGGAGATCGGGGGCAATAAAAAGTGACAGGGCAACGTGGCTGCTCCCAGGACAGCCAAGAGAGGTGACGGCAGCCTCAACGATGCCTGCAAGCCTGCAGCAGTCCGCCTGTGGCCATGTGTTGTTCTTAGCACCATTTCGGAAGCCCCAGGACCAAAACTTCCTGGAGAAGAGCTTCAAACACCAGTCCTGGAGGAAGGCACGAGTGCGATGACAGCCCAGTCTGTGACAGTGCTGCCTGGGCAGATCACCCCAGCTCTTCCCAGAACACAGCCCTGGCACGTGTGGCTGAAATATTTCTTCCTCAGCACAGCTTGTAGCCTACGTGCGGGGCGGTGAGGCAATCGGGTTAGGCATTAACTGGACGTCTGGGCTCTGTGCTCTGCGGCAGGAGGGCGCCTCGCTTCACTCCTGCAATTCTGCAGGGGTTAAACTGCTGCCTGATGCTCAGCAGCAGGGGGAAGAGGAGCAAACAGAGCTTTAGCTTGTAAACCGGCCACACACACCCTCTAAACTCAGCCAGCCCAGCTTGGCTCACTGTTTCAGCCCCTAAATAATTCTGTTCCCTGAAAGGTGAACAGCAGCTCCTAGGTAATAAGGTTTTACCCCCAAAAAGGGGAATTGGAAGCTCAGTGATGAATGGCGAACGCCCTCCTGCTTTGGGCTGTTCAAGGAGTGTGTGAGAAGCTACAGCTGGGCAAGCTCGCCTGAATTTTACCCATGGCCTCATCTCCAAAGTCAGCCCCGTCCAGTTTCAGGTTCCTCAGCCGGGGAAGCGCTCGGCACAAAGCGGCGATGGCGTCGGGGGAGAACTTATCGCAGTGGTCAAGGTGCAGCGTCTCCAGGCCCTCCAGGGCTGCTAAACAAGCCAGGCCCGCGTTTGTCAGGGAGTCAGCGCTGCTGATCTCCAGGAACCGGAGACGTTTCATGTGGCGCCCGATGAAGTGCAGGGCCGAGTCGGTAACGACGCAGTGACGCAGCACCAGGCGCTCCAGCTCCTCCAGGTGCGGAGCCGCGCTCTGAATCCCCGCGTCTGTTACGCGGTAGGTCCCCGACAGGGTCAGCGTCTTCAGGCAGCAGCGGGAGGAGACGTTCAGCAGGTGCTGGTTGGAAAACGCAGGGACTTTGCGGACCACGAGGTGCTGCAGCCGGGGCAGAGCTCGGGCTGCCGAGCCGCAGAACCAGGCAGCAGGGATTTTGCAGCGGCTCAGCTCCAGGGCCGTGATGGAAGCGGGGAAGCTCTCATAGGGCAGCGGGCGCAGGTCGGCTTCGGCCAGGCAGAGCCGGGAGAGCCGCGGGCAGCGTTTTGCCAGGGCGGCCAGCAGCGAAGGGCTCAGCAGCCGCTGCCTGCCCCCGGCGAGCAGCGCGCCCCGAACCTGCAGAGTCCTCAGGCTGTCGCCCAGGCGGTGCCGCACGAGCTGCCATAGGATCTTGGAGCTGAGCTGGGGGGAGAAAAATAATAAAAAATAATGAAAAATAATGTAAAATAATGAAAAATAATAAATAATAATAAAAATTAATAGAAATAATAAAAATTAATAAAAATAAAACAATCAATAATAAAAATAATGAAATAATAATAAAATAATAATAATAAATTAAAAAATAATTAAAAATAATTAAAAATAACAAAAAATAATAAAAATAATAAAAAGTAATAAAAAATAATAAAAAGAGGGGGACAATCACACAAGGGGGGGGCGAGGAGGGGTGCGGACCCCAGCCCCGGGGTGAAGCCCACCTTGTGCGGGCTCAGGTCCACGTCTGCCCACAGCACCCGGTCCTGCACCAGCCGCCTCCAACGCCGGCAGACCCTGCAAGGAGGAGACAGAGGAGTCACGGAGGAGCCCGGGGGAGCGGGGAGGAGGCGGCCGAGCCCCGGGGGGACCGGGGAGGAGGCGGCGGGGGGAGCGGGGACCCTCGGGGAAGGAGGCAGCCGGGGCTTGGAGACCGAAAGGAGCGGCCAGAGCTCCGCAGGAGGCCGCGGGAGAGGCCTGGCCGCCGGTGCCGGCCCCACCTGGCCGCTCGGAGCCGGTCCCGCAGCGGCAGCAGCGCCAGGACCCGCAGCAGCACCGGGTCGGGCAGCGCGGCCGCCATCTTGGCGGCCATCTTGGGCGCCGCCATGACAGGGCGCTGCGGCGCTTCCGGCCCCGCGCACTTCCGCTTCCGGTGCGGCGGCGGAGGAGGAGGAGGCGGCGGCGGAGCTGCGCAGGGAACGGCGGCGGCGGCGGTGAGTGCCGGGACCCCCCCGTGTGGCCCCCGTTAGCCCCAGTAAACCCTCCCGGGGTCTCTCCCGTCACTCTCAGCCATCCCTCCGCTTCCCGGTACCCCCTGTTTCCGGTAATCCTCGCCTCCGGTAACCCCCTCCCCCGGTAACGCCGCCTCCGGTAGGCCCCGTTCCCGGTAATCCCCGTTCCCGGTACCCCGCCGCCACCGGTAACCCCCAACCCTCCGTAAACCCCACTCCCGGTAATCCTCAGCCCCGGTAACCCCCCGTCCGGTAGCCTCACCCGTTCCCGGTAACCCCCTGCCCCCCCCCCCGCCCTTTTCGCCGCCGTTCCCCCGAGCACCCCCCGGTGACTCCTCCTTTTCCCCAGCAACCATGATCGAAGTCGTTTGCAACGACCGCTTGGGCAAGAAGGTGCGGGTGAAATGCAAGTATCCTTTGGGACCGGGACTGGGACCGGGGGGGGGGGGCACCGGGGGACCGGGAAGGCACCGGGGGACCGAGAGAACACCGGGGAGGAGACCGGGGGGGTGCCAGGGGACCAGGAGAGTACTGGGAGGGCACTGGCGGTCTGGGAGGGGGCTGCGAGGGCACCAGAGGGAGGACTGGGGGGCACTGGGAAAGCACTGGGGGGCACCAGGGAACCAGGAGAGCACTGGGGGGAGACTGGGGGGCACTGGGAAGGGATCAGGAAAGCACCAGGAGGGTGCTGGGGGGGGCACCGGGAGGGTACTGGGGACCAGGAGGGCACCAAGGTGCACCTGGAGGGTGATGGGGGGGCAATGGAGGGTACCAGGGGAACACTGGGGGGTACTGGGGGAACACTGGGAGGTACTGGGGTGGGGCTTCTCCCGCTTCTGCTTTCCTTAACGGGGCCGCCAGCACCGAGGACTCCATCCGCGACCTGAAGAAGCTGATCGCGGCGCAGACAGGGACCCGCTGGGACAAGATCGTGCTCAAGAAATGGTGAGGGGCCGGGGAGGGGCTGGATGCGGGGCACCCACCGCGTCCCCCGGGGGCGTTTTGGGACGGGGCCGTGCCGACCGGCCCGCGCCTCACTGTCCCGTTCCCTACAGGTACACCATCTTCAAGGACCACGTCACGCTCGGGGACTGTATCCTTCCCGCAGGGTGTCTCGGTGGCTTCCCTCCGGGGCCGCGTTCCCGTTAAAGAGGGGGGTGAGGGCGGGTGCCTGGCTCCGTGCCGTTAGCAGGCGGGGATTTGGGGGTGTTGTCGCCCCCGTCACAGCCACCTCGTAGAGTTATTAAGGTTGGGGAAGCTCTTCGAGGTCCAACTGTCCCCCTAGCACCGATGGCACCACTAAACCACGTCCCCAAGCACCCCGTCCAACCTTTCTTGAACACCCCCAGGCACGGTGACTCCACCACCTCCCTGGGCAACCCGTCCCAAAGCCTGACTGCTCTTTTTGAGCAGAAATTCCTCAAAATTTCCAACCTGAACCTCCCCTGGTGCAATTTGGGCCCATTCCCTCTGGTGTCCTCTTGTGTCCCAGTCCCTTCCCCAGCCTCGTAGCCCTTCTCTGGACACTTTCCAGCCCCTCGATGTCCTTCTGGCAGTGAGGGGCCCAAAAAACTCGAGGTGCAGCCCCACCAGAGCTGAGTACAGGGGGGCGATCACCCCCCTGCTCCTGGTGGCCACACTCCCCCTGACGCTAGCCACAATGCCGTTGGCCACCGGGACACGCGGCCGGCTAACGTTCCGTTCCTTCCCCCTCTCCTTAACTCCAGCCTGCAGATGAGATCCACGACGGCATGAACCTGGAGCTGTACTACCAGTAGCCAGGCCACCAGCGGCCCCCTCATCCCTTCCCAGTGCTCCCAGTTCCCCCCCACCAGTAGAACCAGTGTTCCCCCGTGGAATCTCCCATTCCTTTCCCCCGGCACGGCTGGGCTCCGGCCCCGCTGAGGCTCTGAACGTCCTTACGGGTGGATTTTTCTAGTTTCTAATAAACTCCTCTCCCCACTCGCTGCTCTCTGCGTGCTTTTGGGAGCGGGGGGCCGCGATCGGTGCCCCCCAGGACCACGATGGAAGCGCCGGGGGGGGGCGGGGGCAGAATGAGCACATTTACCCTTTTTGACCCTCGGCGGCCACCGTCCTTTCCTTGATCACGTGCCGGGATCCTGCCCCACCTCACCGCACCCCCCTTTCCCGTATCCACCGGAGCGGCGCGCGCCTCCACCAATGGCGAAGCGGGTGGGCGGCGCCTGGTGGCCGAACGAACCAATGGGAAGAGCGAGAGGGGAGGAAAGGGACCAATGAGGGCCGGGAGGCGCAGGAGAGGGAAGATGGCGGAGGAGGAGAAGCTGCCCGCGGGCTGGGAGAAGCGAATGAGCCGCAGCTCCGGTACGGGGGGGACCGGGAGGGGGCGACGGGCACCGGAGGAGGCCCCGAGGCACCGGGGGAGGCTTTGAAGGACTTAGGGAGGCCTCGAAGTACCGGGAGAGGCCCCGAAGGACCGGGGGAGGCCCCGAGGCCTGCGCCCGGGCGGTTTTTCCCCTCAGCCGAGCCCCGCGGAGGGCCCCGGGGCTGGGCGCTGGAGGCCGCAGGGCCCGGAGGGGCCGGGTCCGTGCTCCTGGCAACCGTGCGGGGCGGTGCCGGCGGCTGCAGGGCCTGGGGAGGGTTGAAGGGGGTGGGTGCGGGGCCTGGGAACTGGGGGAGCCGCCGTTTGGTCCCGGGGGGGGGGGCCCGAAGCGGCCGAGGTTGGAAGGGAGCCGTGGGGGACACCGGCAGCATCGATCCGAGCACCTCGTGCAGGAGCCGGGTGTGGGTTTGGGTGTCTGTGGGGATGGAGGCTGTAAATGCTCTCAGAGCAACCGATTCCTGTGCTCCGTCACCCTCAGAAGAAGGTAAATAATAGTAGAAAGCGCTCCCAGTAAAGCAAAAAATGGTCCCAGTAAAGCAAAAAGCACTCCCAGTAAAGAATGTTCTAAGACAGAGCATGGCTGGGAGAAGTTTGGGGCCAGGGCGGCGTTTCCAGCACGGTTTGCTGCGTTGCAGCGAGAGCTTTTAGGGTTTGAGGGCTTGAAAATGGGCTCCGAGCAGGTCATGAGCAGTTTTATCCTTCATTTGGCTGCGGGGGGGATGAGGGAGGGAAAAAAGAACCTGCGTGGCCCTGCTTTGCTAGAAGCGTTGTGGCTGCTTGGAATTACCAGCTCGTTAGCTGTGGATTCATTAGGAAATCCCACGCCTTGCTGGTAGATCCTGGCTTTCTGCTCCCCCGCGAGGTGCAGTTGCTGCTGTGATCCCTCGCTGTGCTTCGCTCGCCTCTTCTCGACCCCTGGTGTCAGCAGAGCGAGCTTTCTGCCTCGGAAAGGTCACATTTTTGGATCAAAAACTGACTTCAAAAGGAAAACTTTATGCTTCCTGAGGCCAGCACCGCGGCGCCGTCCACCAGGGAGCTGCCTGTGAGCGTTTGTGGGCCTGGCTGTGTCCGTGGGTGCTCTGCCACCGCTCTGTGGCACCAGGAAAGGCAGCTGGAGCCGCTCCTGCGTGGAGCTTTTGCTCTGACTCAACCCAGGCTCGTTCCCGACTTGTGTAGGAACCAACCCGGTGCTGTCAGGCGTTGTTCCCTCCGTCTGTGCTCGAGCTGATGGGGCCGACTGCTTGTGCCAACACAGCTCGTGGTGCCCAACGTGGCAAGGAGCTGGTTCTTCGGGAGGTTTTCGTGCTAACCCCAGCCCTTTCTTTATCTGCAGGCCGCGTTTATTACTTCAACCACATCACCAATGCCAGCCAGTGGGAGCGCCCCAGCGGCAGCGGGAAGAACGGCCAAGGGGAGCCCAGCAAGGTGCGGTGTTCGCACCTCTTGGTGAAGCACAACCAGTCCAGAAGGCCCTCGTCGTGGAGGCAGGAAAAGATCACGCGGACCAAAGATGAGGCTCTGGAGCTTATAAATGGCAAGTAAATGCAGGAGAGAGAGAGAGAACGGTTCTGTTGTCGGGGAAAAGTCCTTTTAAGGCTAGACTTAGCCCCGAGCTGAGTGGCTCAGTGTGTCGTGGGCTCACTGAGGCAGTGTTTAAGCCAAGAGGCTTGAACGTGGACTTTTCACGTGGCTCAGCCACTTGGAAGAAACCCTTTTTGCCCTGTGCTTTGCTCAGCACGATTAAATGATGTAAAGATAGGTCCCAGCCCTTCCATCTTCCCCTCTTTTTTTTTTTTTTTTTGTGATGTTTCCTCAGGTTTGTTTGTATTTTCTTTGTAAATGTGTACTTCTCCATCAAAAAGAAAATAAAATTATTTAAAGCTAAAACCAAATGTCCTTTAAACATTTTCTTTTTCTTTAATGTCACTCGACTCCTTGCCCTGAGAGCAGCCAAGTTCCCGTTAACCTCTGCTTGAAACCGAGTTGCTTGCAGGAGGCACTCAGCCCTGCAGCTGATTTTGTCAGGCCAGGCTTTTCCCGATGCCTTCTGGCTCGTGGCGTGGTCTAGCAGCAAGGATCCTGCACGTTTTCTGCAGCTGGTGGCGCTGATCCTCGCAGCCTGGCTCTTCCCTTGCAGCTCTAGCAGTTGATGTTGTGTTTCTTCCGTGCTGAGGTTTTGCTTCCTCTGGAAGCGCGCTGCAAGCGCTGCTCTTCCTGCTGGCTTTTTCCTCTCGGGGTGAGAAACGCGGGGCTCGAGGTGAGGATTAAATCACACCCGCTGATTAATTTAAGAAATGAGCCTGTGCTCTCTAGTGGGCGGTGCTGTCTTCAAAGGCTGGGGGCTGTCCAGACCCTACGAGCCCACAGATGGGTTCTGCAGTCCTAGAGCTGCCTTATTTATCTTCTATTTTGGCTTCAGCAGCGAGGGAAAGGAGATAGGGAGCGTGCTTTTCTTACTGACTTGATCTTGACCAGCAAGAAATGGAAGGATTGTCTCGTTTGAAAGCCCTGGGTGGGGAAAAAATCTCTCTCTGCTGCATAATTGGAAGCAGGGAGGCAGTGACCAGCAGGTGGTGTGCAGCCCTTCTGGAAAGGGAGCTGAAATAGCTGGCACAGATGGGAATTTTCTCAGGGAATCGTCTCCCTCGGGTTAGGGTGGCTGAGGAAGCGTGGCCGGGGGCGACGGAGCAGGATGTGTGCCTGGCGTGCAGCTCTGTGCCGAGGGCGCTGAGAGTGGTGTAAAGATAAACAGGTTGAAGGATGGCAGCCAAGCTGCACGCCTGCAGTTCTTTTCTCTCTCTCTCTCTCTCTCTCTTCCTTTTTGTGTTTGAAGAACAGAACTGCTTTAGTCCCCTCTCTTTTTGGCGTGGCTGAACTTGGTTCGACAGCAGAGAGAATTGGTGGTGGTTTAGAAGGGAAGGATCTCAGGAGGTGTTTCAGGAGCTCATGAGCGGGTTGGCTTTTTGGTAGCTCAAATTCTTCAAGCTGGCTGTCTTTAGGAGCCCGGGTAGCGTTATTTGGGCTCAACAATTGTCACCGTTTTTATTTCCTTTAGGTGCTTTTCTCTCCCTGAGGTGCCGCGGTTCTTTGCTACCTGTAAGGCGATGCCAGAAAAACCCCAAACAGCTTCGTCTTCCCTCGGTGCCAAAGGATGCCATGAATCTCAGCAGCTCCCGAGCCCCCTTGCTCGCAGATTTTACATTTCCCAGCCTCTCCGTGGTGCCTGGAGAGGGAAAAGTTGTGCTTAAAACTGTGTGAACACCCAGTTTGCCTCCCCGCTGACAGCCATGAGGGAATTCGTTCCTAAATCTGGGAAACAGGCATGGAAAGGAGTCTTTTTGCTCTGTGTCTGTCCCCAGTAAACGTTACTGGTGGGAAGGTCGCAGGGAACATCAGCTCTGCAGCTTCTCGCAAGCATTCAGAGCTTCTAGAACAGCTGAAACCCGCTGCGAGGAGGCACAGCTTAGCTCTGCCACGGCTTTCGTCAGTCAGGCATCGGCGAGCTTCCCCGAGCAGATGCGCTGTTACCTGCTGGCTGTAATTATAGCGTGGAATTGTCTAAGTAGCTCTCGGGGGAGGAATTTGTTTGACAGGCAGGGTACTGCGCGTCGCCGTGTTTTTGTTGGGAGATGGCTTATTGTCTGGGATATCCAGCGCTGGCGTTAATGCTTTACGCAACAAAAACCCAAGAAGGTAATTTGATTAGGGAGCTCTCCGCTCCCGCAGGAGAGGGGACGGTGCTAAAGATAAATGTTTTAGGTGGGTGAGCTCAATTAACGTCAAATATTCCATTTGACAGCTTTTCTCCGGTAAAAACAGAGCGGAGCGAGAGAGCTGGAGGAGCGTGGTGGCCACAGATGGTTTTTCATCCATTAAAGAAGGTGCAGCAGGGGATGAAATGTAGGTTAGCCCTCGCCTTGCCAGAGCTGGAGGATCTGCCTCTTGCCAGGTGCTTTCTGATAGGCACCGCCAGCAAGAAATTGGCGACTTGAGGTTGGGCCTTCCTGATAAGGGGGAGAAAAGCTTCTGGTCCCTCTCACAAGCTTGATCGGTCACCATTTGAGGGTTTTTTGTTTCTCCTCTCTGTGTTTGCTCTGAAGGTTATTCCAGAACGTCTCCGCTCCGATGCGTGGAAGCCCGGTTTCCAGCTCATAATCACTTTCTCTCCGTTGTTTCTTGCATTTAGAGCTGCTTTATTACTTAATTAAATTGAGTTTCTTCCTGATGTTGACCTCCCAGTGGATTTATAGCATCCTGCTCTTTTTACCAGCCCGTTCCTGCCCGCGAAGCCAGCCAGGCTTTTACTTGCTGGTAATGTAGGTCACCCCTTCTGCTGTTTCTACTCTTAGCCCTTTTTCGCACTTCACTTTCAATTAATCTTCCTTGAGCACGGGTTCATCGTGGGATGCAGCACTCCGCATTAGCTCTTGGCGGTGCCTTCTCCCGTGGCATTTACTGTTCTATTCCCCTCCTCTCGTGGAGATGCCGTGACTTCAGAGCGTTGTTCTCTCCGTTAAAGCCCTGCTGCCCGATTCCTGCTGGTTTTTGACTCCGTACCTGACGTCCTCCTCCTGCTCGAGCTCTCGGCCCCCAGCAGAAATCGTGGCTGCGTTTTTGTCGCTTCGCTTGG
This sequence comes from Aythya marila, assembly GCF_965140915.1. Taxonomy (NCBI): domain Eukaryota; kingdom Metazoa; phylum Chordata; class Aves; order Anseriformes; family Anatidae; genus Aythya; species Aythya marila. The sequence goes on along the minus strand of NC_139073.1, from coordinate 1,028,705 downwards.
CGCCGATGAATCTTGCTTGGTCATTCAGGGCACGTTTAGCATTCCGGTCCTCCTTTCTGCTGACAGTGCTTCCCCACCCTCCAGCTCGCTCTTTGCGTGTTCTCTTAGCCTGGCCCTCCTTCATGCCGCGGAATCGGCTCATGAAACGCCAGGATTCACCCCAAAATTTCTCCGTTTCATTTCAGCATGATCCTTCATCTCGCTCTTCTTGCACTGGTCTCCTGCTGTTTCACTTCACTGACACCCAAGGGATTTTTCGGGGGGATTTATTCCAAGCTGGGCAATGCCTTTTTTTTCTGGGCGATTTCTTTTAAACAGCTGAGATCACCTGGGGAGAAGGCTCACGAATCCCTCCTCGCAGAGCCGGAGTTCAGACACGATGCAAGGGGGGGACGTGAAGCAGCCCTGTCAGCTTTAGCTTTTACCCAGGAAAACCCTCATCTCCTTGAGAGGCAGATTTTGCTCTTAGGCTGGTTGCTCGTGTGAAATTAGGAAGTTTTAATGACCAAATTCCCTTTCAGTGGGTTATCGACTGCTTCCTCTGCAAGCTTGGGAGAGGTTCTACCACTAGGACCCAGCTGATGCGACCGGCGTGGGTGCTTTTAAGAGATAAATGCTTAAATGTAGACCCTCAGATCCTTAATTTGGGTGCTTTGTTGCTTTAAAGCGTAATTCCTGACTCTTCGGGACGTGCCCTGCCCCGGTATGATGGGAGCTTGCTGGGGACTGGCAGCTTTATGCAATTAGATGTGTATTTACGGTGGTGCAAATATGTATTTTAGGATAAACTCTGTTTTGTCAGCAAGTAGGCTGTTCATGCTCAAGCAGCTTAGTTTAATAGGATGAGCAGCGCCCGGTGCCTTCCCCGAGCATCCCTGCGTGCCTGCTGGGAGCTGCCAGCCACCCGGATAAATAATCCTGCTGCTTTCCCCATCGCAGGATGTGGAGCTGTCGCCTGAAGCCTTGTAGTTGCAGATTTTGGGGATCTCCTGCCTTTCTCCGCCTGTACGCGTGGGGCGGGTGGGATAAGCTCACTTTGGTTGAAATTCCGGTGGTTTCCGTTAAAGCAGGTTGGGTGCTTCAGGGATGAAGGTAACTCGCTTTGCTGTTTCAGCTGCTAAGAGGCAACCTCCACTCCCATTTTCTGGCTGCCCTCCCAGCTATTTCCTCAGCTTTATGGCATCAAATCGAGCTGGGAAATACGAATTTCTTCATCCTTTGCAGCAGAAACTCCGGAGAGCATCCCTCCAGGTCCCTCCTTAACAGCTTCAGTGTTTGGGGTCGCGTTCCTTTTCTCTTGATTCCTCATTGAGGAACACGAGCTGCTCTTAGTGCCCTGTTCCAGCCTCGTTTTGCTTTGAATTCAGCCAAAATTTTAGCCAAGCGGCGCTGCTGCCGCCGCCGACTTCTTCACGTTTCTTTCTGAAGGTGGAAGACTGCCTTGGTCTGACACGGAAGATGGCTTTGCCAGTTCTTTTGGAAGCTGAGAGGAGGTTTCTGCAAGGAGGGATTTAAAACCTAAGCAAAGCTTTCCGGAGAAATTGGTTTAGCCAGGTTTTAGCCAGGTTTCACCAGCTCTGGTCTGGGGCTGTTCCTCTGGGGTATGGACCTGTGGCTCCGTTGCTTCCTGGCTTCCTCTTGGAGATGTTCCCCCGCTTAAAATGTGAACGAATTATTTTTTTTTCAGCGTGGCTTCATCTTAATTCCTCACCTATCGGCCGAGGCACAGAAATCAGGCCCTTCCAGCAGGAGCAGGCTGTGCTGGGAAGGCAGAAGGCTTCCCAAAATCCCACCTTAGGCAGCTGTCCTCACACAAAAACGTTTCCCATGGCCGCTGCTGAGTCACATTTGGGTAGGGTTGTGGCTGCAAGTCAGCTGGACCCACGCTGGCTTGGGCTTTGGCTCCAGATGGAGCCAAAGTCAGTCGAGTCGCAGGAATCTGCACGGGGTTTTCTCATCTCAGCCATCCGTGAAAGGCTGAGGGATGCGGCGGCGGCATCTGAGCTTCGCTCATGGCTGCACACGCTCAGCTTCTGTAATTACCGGCTCCCCAGTCCTGCTGGCACGCTGGGAACTGGAAAATGTGTTCTGCCAGGTGAACCAGCTCCTGGATTGTCTCGTGAGCTACCACGGGGGTTTCTGTGGGTCTGGATCAGTGAGGCAGGGCTCTCGGTTAAGGCTACGGATGTTTCTTTACTGACCTTTTAAAAAGCTGGCTTTGCAAATAACTCGCTCCTTGGGGCTTCTTCGTGCTTGGTCTTCCACCGAGGCGAGCCCTTCTGAAGTCGAAAGCTCATCTATTCCGAAGCCCAATAATAAATTCCCGTGCTTTAGGGGTAGCAGTCGGTGGAATTAACTTTTTTTTTTTCTTTTTTTTTCTTTTAACAGAAGCTTAAATAGAAACGGACCCTGGGGTAAAGGTGGAAACGTGCTCGGCAGAATAAAAACTCTGTGCCAATTGCTTTTGGGGTGTTAGGGAAGTTTTGGCTGTCTTTGTTCGGGCTTGAAAGGCTTTGTGGGAGGGGGAACATCGAGTGCTGTGCAGATGTGGTTCTCTGCACCCCTTTTCTTGTGGGATGCAATGCTTCAGGCACCTCCAAAAAGCGACGATGGCCCCTTCTTTGCTGGGAATGTTTCTCTTGCACTGTTCCTGGTCAGGTTTGGGGGTGGAGGTGTTGATTTTTGTCTTTTTTCCCCCCCTGTTTTCCCTCTCCTGACCGAATTATTCCCTGTACCTACAGGCTACATCCAGAAGATAAAATCGGGAGAAGAGGACTTTGAATCCCTCGCTTCCCAGTTCAGCGACTGCAGCTCGGCGAAAGCGGGCGGCGACCTGGGCGCCTTCGGACGAGGTGAGTCGAGCTCGGAGCAGCACCACCAGCACCAGCTTCCCGAGGGGGTGCTGAGCTCCCTGGCAGGGAGCAAGTTTGGGTAACTGCAGGGGAAGAGACACCAAAATGGATCTGTGTGCTCGGCAGCCTGCTGGGCAGGAAATGTAGCTTGCTGCCTAGACGTTAAACCAATTAGCAGTGCAACCATAATGCTATTCCAGGCAGAGAGGGGATGTTGGAATTGGCTTTTCCCTCTAGGGAAGGATTTCTCTGGTTGTGCTGAGTGGAAATCCAGTTGCCCAATGTAACAGGCCACGGGTAAGGAAGAAGTGGTTAAGCCTCGCGAAGGACATGCCGGGTAAATGATTTGGCATCCCAGTCTTAAATGAGAGAGCTATTAACAAATTGTGGAAATGGGAACAGTTTGCAGCCCACCAAAAGAATGTGGCTGGCGAGGGAATTCGTTCCAGGGCTATCGATTGGCGCAGTCAGGGAGCAATAACAAAAAGCTCGTGGATGTGTCCTCGTTAATGAGATTTGCGAGGGCAGGAGGACTGATCTTAGGGATGGAAAAGAGGAGCGCTGAAACCTGTCTGGCTTTATCTCACCAGTGCTTTTTGCAGTAATTTCCGCTAGGAGCAAAAGATAAAAGCAATGATGTCACGAGTGCGGCTGCAGTATTTAAAGAACAACCCCAAATCTTTGCAGCGAGGGTGTCCGTGCAGATTTTCTTTGGAGAAGGTCAAGAAAGGTACCCGTCAAAGAGAGAAAATGCTATATTTGTCATTCTAATCCGTGCCCCGGAGTCGCAGGAACTTGCAGCAATCCCAGAGGAGGATCTGTAGTAAGAGCTGCCCACGTCTGAAGCAGCAAGCAGCGCGTCGAAGCCTGCTGTCATTTTGGTGGAAGTGTTTTCTAGCCCCAGCTCACGCTTGGGGCTGGTGGGAAGCAGGCTGGAGCGCTCAGAAGCTCGTCCCAGGCTCTTAACCCTGCGGTGAGCACACGAACCTGGCAGGAGGAGCCTGCACAGCTGCCCCGAGGCTGTCACCCACGCAGGGAGGGTGCCCGGAAATATTTCAGGCACCGGTGGGCGTGCTGCTGCTGCAGGGGTGATGCTGGAAGGGGCTCCGGAGCTGCTGCTTCAGCCCCTGCTGCCCGAAGCCCACCTGGTTTTGGCAGGTGAAACTGTATTCAGGAGTGTAGGTTCTGGTTTCTTTCTTTATTATTCTTTTTTGGCCAGTATGCTGTATTTAATCACTGCTTCTTTTTAGGGTCTTGTTTCTTTAGGGACTTGTTCCTGCAGTCACAGGGCAAGACGATGATATTTTCTGGGTTCCTATACAACAAAACATCCGCCCTAGGAGGCCGGGTTCAGTAGCACCTCTCAGCTCCCTGTGGTCTGTGGAGGAGTGCAGGAAAACAAAAATACATTTTTTATTTATTTATTATTTTTTTTTCTGGCTGCAGCAAAACCTAAAGGAATGTTGCAAGAGGCAGTCTCCACTAGATGACACTAGAGCTATGAGCGGTGGCCAAACTCAGCTGTCACGCTGTCCCCATCTCTGCCGCTTTTCTTCCAGGGCTGCAAATGTAATTTGTTAGAACTTGGAACACTGGTTTCTTCAGAGGTGAAGTTATTAAAACATTTCCATTTATCTTCCTGAAACCCTTCAAATGAGTCTTGCTTCTGCTCGACTGAGCGCCGCAGGGTAGCGGCGAGGCCGTTACTTGAGCTGAAGGAAAGATTTCAGGTCTTAGGAGAAAAGAACCGAAAACCTGAGGTGCCAAGGTGGTTTTTATCTGATGGTGATTGACGCTGGCTTTGTAACTGGAGCCTGGGAGCCAGGCAAGCTGTTTGCCTCCCCTAGCAATTTAAATGCTGAAGAGAGAGAATTGAAACTGGAAAGTCAGGGGCATCGGATCGCTTCAGTAATCAAATGTTTTTTCAGATGGGGAAAACACCAAGCCGAAGCTGTTCGGGCTAATCCTGAAAGGGAGGAGCTGAGCTTTTGTGGCATCTTAGCAGCCTCGCTAGAGAAACGGGTACAGCTGGGTGTAGGACCCGAAATAAAACCTAAATTCTGGCGATGCTGCTTGGCTACACACGGTGCCTCTCGGATGTGTGGCCGCCGAGCGGGCTGGGAAGCTTTAATTTCCAAAAAACACAGTATTTTGGTGAAACGCCTGCTGATGATCCAGCCTGTAAGCTTTCCGCAGCCCTCTCCTCGTGTGTAGCAGAATCCAAAGCCACAGCGTCGCCTTGAAGCTTGGAGACAGGGGTCGTAAACCTTCAGGAGATTTATGCTGCGTTTTTGGCAAGGCACCGGGCTGTAACTCTCCGCAGGCAAGTGTCACGACTGTGGCCAGCGCTGCGAGCAGAGAGCGAGGGTTTCCTCTGCACTGTCACCTCGCAGGCATCTCCTTTTGCTGCTTAAGCTTTTGCCAAGAGTCCCCCCAACGAGATTTTGGCCTTTTGGTAATGCCAGAGCCTCGTTATTTTGGCTGGGGGTTGCCGGTTTCCTCGCTTTAACTTCTGTTACAGGAGACCAGGCACAAATCCCATCCCCGTGCCGTTTATTCTCTCTGCTTCCCCTCAGAACCGCGCTCGTTCTGCTCGTTATTCCCCTCGTGGGGAACTTCCTCTGGCTTTCCTGAGCCCAGGTTGCTGAACCTCCTGGAAGCCAGGGCCTCGGAGCCCTACCAGCAGCTCTTATCTAGGTCATGACATTAGCCACGTGTGCCTTGTAAATTATTTAGCGCAGCTTGTAATGCACACCGCATCCGCGCTCCCTGCGCACCTCGAGGCTGGAAGACAAAAACAGCCCCTTGTGCCGGTGAGTCTGCAGAGCAGATTTCCTCTGCCTTCCGAGTCTGCAGCTCTCCGAATATCTCCCCTTGCTGCAGTGATGTCTGCAGGATCTGAAAATCTCTGTTCAAGGAGGAAAAAACAACCAAAAAAAAAAAGAAGCGCGTACACGCATGTGTGAATGAGTTGTTTTGGATCATCTTCTGGGAGTGTACAAAAACAAACACCCCCTGCAAGTTATTAATTGGTGACTTTGTTGTTTGCCTGGAAGCTGTCTTCATTTGAAGCTTGCTTGCTCAGAAAGCTTTTCCAGTCTTTGCCGGGCTTAATTGAACTTTCTCGTTGCTGCTCTCTGCAGGTCAGATGCAGAAACCTTTTGAAGATGCCTCATTTGCGCTGAGGGCGGGCGAGATGAGCGGACCAGTTTTCACAGAATCAGGGATCCACATCATCCTACGCACAGAGTGAAGTGCCTTGGTGACACGTAGAAAGGAAAGGGCGAGGGGAAGAAAGGAAAAAAAAAAAACCTACTCCAACCCTGCACTCTCCCAGATGAACTTCATATCCAGTTTAAAAACAAAACAAAACAAAAAAAAAAAGCTCATTTCATATCTCAATATCTCCTGTGGCACCTGACACAATGTTTTTCACCTGCAGAGATGCATGGTTAGCCAAGGGTGAGAACGCAATCAAAATGAGACAGTAGCATCTTTCATGAGCAGAGAGAATGTTAAAAACAACAGTTCTGGCATGCCACAGCTGCTTGAGTTATATTGACAGGTCTCCTAAGCCGAGGAATTGTCAATGCTAAAGGTCACACTTCAGTGCTTCCCACCTCCTCCCCGTTAGAGACGCAGAGTATTTATTGCAGCCCAGCACTGACGATGGTGAAGCTGACTCGTGAACTCTGGTGCTATGACGGAATGAACTCCCCGCCCCTCTGCATGTTTGTTCAAACACATTTTTTAACCAGAATAAACTGTGTTTGCTCTGCAGTCCAGCCCGGCGGTTTGTAGAAGCGATTTTACTCCGGCCGCTTGGAAATTGACCCTAAGCTAGCGAGCCGTGAGCCAGCTGGCGTGGGGCACCCGCGCCTTCTCCCCCAGCTTCCCTCGCTGCAGCTCTCCCCGTGAGGATCGTCCCTCTGTCCCGTCCCGTGGTGGCCCCTGGAGCTTCCCCCCGCTCCCGCCGCCGCTTTGGACGAAAACTTGAAGATGCCTTTTGGTCCTGAAAGCAACCGAGAGAGGTTCACGGCCAGTAGTTCCCGCGGCAGGGAGAGCAGTAGGCAGCCCGAGCTGCATCGCGGTCCCTAGGGTGCTGCCCCTTCCAGCCCGAGGTCGCTCCATTCGTCAGGCAGTGCCATGCTGTAGGGCGGACTGTATTGTGGATTTTCAGTTTTTAGCTAGAAGGCTGTTTTTTTGGTTGTTTTTTTTTTTTTTTTTTTTTTTTCTCGAGTTGCTCTCGATCCACTTGTGGTTTAGACACTGTTAAGTCATTGTTTTCCGGTTCCACTTGCATTGCTTATGTTTAGCAAAATAAAAACAGGAAAGAAAAAATGAAATCCCAGCTTTGGTCCGATGCAAACCGGCTGTAAAGTTCCAGTTCTCGTAAGCAGAAAATAAAGCCCTCTCCAATGAAACATTTCAGGAGCTCTGGTATTGATTATTTCTCCTCCTCTGTCTGTAGAGATCTCGCCGCTCCCACTGCAAATGAAAACCTCTGCAATATCTGCTGAGTTGGCTGATGCTGATTGTTTTAATCCTTCAAATGGAAATGTGGCTTGCGTGGTATTAAGAAAAACTTCTCAAGATTTCTGTCTTAAGCTGTAAGCTAATATCCTTTATTCCCTCTTGGCGTTGGGTTCACGCGCTTCGCGTCGAGTCGCTGTCTCGTTTTGTAAGAACTGCTCAAATCCTGCCGTAAGCTGCTAATTCGGGTGGAAAAAAAAGTACTAAAAGTGCAATTTGATAACTGATCCTTCCCTCCCGAGTTCTGCAAACGTAGGTGTCCCCTTCCAAACCAGCCGCGACGGCTCCTTGGTGTGCTTTTTTCCTAAAAGCTCCCATTTTAGAGCTGGGGAAAGGGAACGTCTCCTCCCGACTCTCTGCAATTATCGTGCTCACCTAAAACGAACACGCGAGTATCACCGGCGTTTCTGCTTTTGCTTTTAGCCTCACTGGTTATGCTGGGGAAATTGAAGGTTTTTGTGCTTCAGATAAAAGTTGGTTTCCATAGCAACGCATCGATTTCAAAAAAAAAAAAAAAAACAACCACCCAGCACAGGGTGACAAGCAGGTGAGGACTTAAAAAGGGAAATTACCTCAAATAACCGCGCGGTATCATGAAAGCAGGATCAAAGGTAAATGAATGAGAGCGGAGGTGGCAGTTCTGTCTGGAAACGCACCAGGCGAGTGCCTTTCTGCTGCTGCAGGGGTTTTTGCTTCCCAGTTGGTGCTGGTGCTGTGCTGGTCCCAGCACAGGCTTTCGAACTGGGAGCAGTGGCCAAGAGAGAGGGAGGGGAGCTTTTTGGGGCGAGGGTGAAGATGCTACTGATGGGTTGTAGTGGGGCAGGAGCTCTGTGAGGTTGTGCAAGAGGGAGCTGGCCTCTAAAAAGTGCCTGGTGGGGGGGTTTTCTCATGCAGGCAGCAGCTGTGGGGTATTTCCTACTGCTGGGAGCTCCCTAAAGCGTTACGCCGCTGGGGCTCTGCTGTCCAACGGTGTCCAAGCAGCAAGAGACAATAAATGTCCTTGGGATTTATGCCACGAGGGATAAATCCTTGAAAACATGGTTTGGACTGCCATATATACGCTTGAAAACAAAGCAGCTGTCAAAGCCAAAGGGGTTCGGGGCAGGATCTGGTCAATACCTCGCTAACGGGCTGCTGGCCTGCAGCTCCAGGTGGGGATTGGCATTTCTGCTCGGCAAGGCCCTTCCTCTGCAGGTTGTCGTCGTTTTCCCCAGCGGTTCCTCTCCGTCTGCACATCTCTTGGATCTTTGGAGCAGGAGATGGAGAGGTGAGGGCAGGGAACAACCGTTCCTGCGCTGGGGTGGCCGTGGAGCAGCTTGGAGGGGCTGGGACAGGCTCGGGATGACCAAAGGGACGTGCCTGGAGCAGCAGCGACGTTTCCCAAAGCCCCGTGGCAAAGCCCCCGGCTCCTCCATCCCGAAACAGCCGCGTCCTCTCCTCGTTTGTGCCCGCTCTCCTCTTCGCAGGGGTGACAGACCACGAGCTGCCTTGGTCTCCTGCCTTTTCCCCGGGGAACCCGCGCTTGTTGCTGCGCTCGGCGAGCATCTGTGATACAGTAACCCGATTTGGCACGCCGTCGTGGCCTGGATTCGGGGCTCTTCCCTTCCTAGCATCGTTCCTGGGGGAGTCACGGGTGAGCGGCGCGGCTCCTGGGCCTGCAGGGGCTCTGGCTCCGTCCTCCGAGCGCGTGTGAGCCCTTGGATGCCGGCACCGGGGCGGTGACGCTGACAGTAACCGCTTGTGACTGTGCCACGTTTGAAGCCTTCACTTCTCCAGCAGGATCATTTGAGGGATTTCTTCTGGTTGCTCTCCAGGAGGAGGCTGTCACATCCCAGGAGATCGGGAGCTGGGTTGGAGGTAGAGCAGGCACTTCGTATCCAGTATTAAAGCGGGGCTGCCCGGCTCAGGGATCCCCGCTTCCAGCCTTGGAGAGGGGTTTGGGGAGGGAATCGGGCTTGGATCAGCCCAAAATTTGCCCTGGGAATGCAGAGAGCACACCACGGAGCGAGGTCCGGGCTCGTGGCTCCAAGTCTTGAGGGGATAACAGCCACGTTGGGGTGAGGTTCTGGTGGTGGCTGTGTTGAAACGGCGCTCGTTGCTTGTGCTGCTGAGTGGTTTGATCCCAACGAGTTTGGTTTTTACGGAGGCTTGACAAAAATCGCCTTTTCTGGATAAAAGCAGCAGAGCTGCGTGCTCGGGGGCTCGATTCGGTGCCTCTGCTCCCAGGGCTTCGCTGGCACATCGCTGGGTTTTCCGTAACAACCGAGGGGCAGAGGAGCTCTGCTGAGGCGTGCACGTTTTCTGGTTGTTTTTGTTGGGCTCCATCTAATCCCTTTTCCTGAATACCTTGATCCTTCGGATCCTTTTCCCCAGGAATGTCACAAGTGCAGCAAAATCCTCTTCTTCGCATCCACGGAAGCCCGCTCCTCCCCTTCCTCAGCTGCCCTGGTGCTGCTCTGCATCCAGTTAACAAATCTGCTAGGTTTCCTGGCTAATCCCTTACATTCAGGTCGCTCCTTCCCCTCCTGGCACCACACCTTTTTCCTTCAACCCCGACAAAGGAAATGGTGCAAGGACTTTTGGGGGAGGCAAAGTCTGGCCCGGAGAGGACCTGCGTGTGCTCAGGCTCGTTCGCCTGCTGCGTGCGCTCGCGTTTTGCTTACGTGAGCTGTTATATCTGTTACAGATGAGGAAACGTGCTGCTCGGACTGCAAATCTTCCAGCAAGGAGCCGTCGCCCTCGTTAGCCGGCCGCGGTTTTCGGCTCAGAGGGCTCCCGGACCTCTGGGTGCAGCTGTTGCAACGAATAAGAAGCGAGAGGCCTCTCCCTGCAGGGCCATTTTGTGCAAGCTGCCTCTCAGCGTGGCGTCCGCCCAGGGAGCGTCTTTTGCTTCCGATAGTTCTGCAAACATAACCCTTAATTGGATCATCAACTGGATCTAATTTGCCGAGCGCGCCTCCCCCCCGCGCTTCATTACGGGTCTGGGCAGCCGAGCGGCGTGCGCGCCCGCTGCCAGCTGCAGGAGAGCTGCTGGCAGCTTCCAAGGACGCCGCCGGAGCATTTAGCCCTGCTGTAATGAACTTTCCTGCTAATTATTTTTAGGGAGCTTAAAGGACAGCCAGCTCTCGTTGGCTGTCCAGGCTGGAGGGCACGGGACAGGGAGCGTGCACGGGTACAGCGTGGAGGGACACGATGTTCTGCACCGGGCTCTTCCTCCAAAAGGGGCTAGAGAGAACCAAGGTGTTTGTTTTTGTTTTTTTTTTTTTTCCCTATATTTTAGCCCAAAACACACAGACCGCAGCCCAGCCAGGCTCGCAGGGCGTTACCAGGCTTGCAAACTCATGCTGGAAGGGTGGGAGCCGTGCCTGCAGCGGTGAATTATTAGAGAGCAGCAAGTCACAGGGGGCTGCTGCGTGCTTGGAGAGCAGGGGAGGGAAACCTGGCCTTCAAAACGCAGCTGAGGCCGAATTCCTCGGGGCATTCATCACCTCTGGTCTCTGCCCACGTGAGCAGCAGGGAAGGACCCGAGCGGGGAGCCGGCGGCGCCGCGTGCCGCCCGGCTGCTCTATAATGGATGGGGAGCATGCTTTATTCATGTTCAGCAGCACGGGCGAGGATTCAGGTCGCTGTTTCCACGAAAGGGCTTGAAGAATGTTTAAATGTGACAAAGACTCCGGTGGTTTCAGTGGAGCGAGGGCTCCTTGTCCCCCTCCTGCTTCCCCATGGGCACCTGGCCGCGAGTATAGGGAGCCTTTTGCCCTTGCGCGATGCCAAACGTCCCCTTTTGCTTTTAAAAGTGTTGCTTTGATTTCTTTCATTATTACTGTTCTTAAAAGCAACCGTTTTTCCACCCCAAATGCGTCACAGCTGCTTTCCTTCTCGTAGTTCTGCTTCCTATAGGCTTTGGGCAGGGAACTGAGCATCACTGTTGTTATTTGGATCCAGCCCAACGTGCTCCGAAGGCGTGTGTGGCCACAGTGCTGGTAAATCCCGTGGCAGGGCCGAGGATTTTCTTCCCTGTGGCTGGAAATCAGGCACGTGGGGCCAGCAGGACCCGGTGTTTGCATGCTGGGATGGTGGGAGCCTGGGACAGCTGCTCAGCTTTGGAATTTACACAGGGATGCTTTGGGGTGGGGTAGCGCTGCCCGGCTCCCGTGCACGGTTCCAGGCTCCTGCATTAAACCTCCTTCCTCCCAAAGGTTTGGGCATGGATAGGAGCCGGGCTCTGCTCCTGCAGATTGCTGCCTCCTCGCCCTGCTGGGAGCTGCTGCGGGGAAGCCACGAGCCGGAGAAACGGCCCCGGAGGTGGGAGCAGCTTTGCACAAACCTGTCCCAGCGCAGCAGGCAGCGCCGCCGCCGTTCCTCGTCATTCCAGATGAGTCAGAAACTTCCCCAGCTTGCAGCAGGTTTGCCCAGTGGGCTGTTTGTTTGTTTTTCCTCCTTCTCACAGCCCCGGCTGCAATGATGAATCACGCTGCACCTCGTCAGCCCCGGCGAGTGACAGGAGTGATGGGAGCTGCAGAACGGCCGGAGCTCGGCTTTTCGCCGAGCCAATTAGTGCCTGGTTTTATGCTCTTCAGTTGGCCCATTAAACACGGTCCCTTCAAACAAATATTTGGAAACCTGCAGCGCCGGGAGGGATCGTTCTTTTGGGGGAGGAAAAGGAGATTTCTCCAGCCGCTGGGCAAGCATCCCTGTGGCTCTGAGGCCAGCAGAGAAAAGCCAGGGCGAGAGGCAAGGGCTGGAAGCTGGAGTGAGAGAAATGCCAAGCAGAGACGGTTTGCACGCCTGCTGTTCGCTGCAGTAACACACCCTGGGATGCATCCAGCCCTGGACGTGCCCCAGTCTGCTGCTTCTCACCCTTCATGACCTCGTTATGCAGAGCTCACGATTTATTTCAGCGCCTTTGGTGTTTGGGTGCAGTAAATCAAGCACGACGCTGATAACCTGCTGTAGCTCACCCCCCTGACATGAAAAGCCAGCGGCTGAGGCTGAAGTTGGACAAACAGACCCCAAGTAAGCGGCCGTCCCGGCACGTCGTGCTGCCTCAGCTCCCTCCCCGTGGGCCCGGCAGCGGGGCTGTCTTGCCATAATTCACTTACGGGCTTTAATCTCTGAGCCCTTGTTTGCCTCCACTGAGCCAGCAGAGCTGGAAAATCCTATTACTCCTTCCTGAGCCGCGAGTTTCTGCCCTGCTGGGACCTGTCACCCAGCCTGCTCCCATCGGCTGTTTCGGGGTTGTCCAGGAGCAGCACCCCAGGGCTGCGAGCCCTGCCTAATGAGCTCATTTCAGCCCCGTTAATGAGCAGGGAGTGAAGCCCGGTGGGCGAGGCGGGGAACGGCTTTCCCCCCCTGTTTGCAGGGAGCACCGCTGCCCGAATCCCTGCTGAGTTTGGGGCTGCAGCCCTCGGCGCCCCACTGCACCGTCCCACCCCGTGAGGATGCTCAGCTGCATCCCAAAGCTCCCGGGTTTCCATGGCAACTCCCCGAGCATCCAGCCTGCTGCTGCGGTGCTGGGAGGGGGGCTCAGCATCTCCCGCGCTGGGGAGGGACCTTTTGGCATTGCTTCCCTGCCCCGTGTAATTTGGGGCAGCCCTTTCGGGGGGGGGGCGGCTTTGCCCGGAGCGGGTTCAGCTTTTGGGCACGGCGCGGTGCCCGCGGCTCTGTCTGCAGCTCGGGGTGCCCTGCGGTTTGCGTGCCTTCCCTCTGGTTTAGTCAAGCGTGCGAGGACGCCCTCGTGGCTCCTGCAAGCTAAGGGAAACAAAAATAAAAATATTTTTCCGCCCGTCTCCGTCCCCTTCGCGGCTCGGTTCTCAAAATCTGCCCCTTTCCTCAGGACGCGCGGTCCCTTCTGCTTCCCAGCGGCCAGCCCGCGCCCGAAGCAGGGGTGGTAAATCAGAGCGAGGAGTGGAAAGAGCTGCAATTAGCTCGCAGGCAGCCTGCGGCGAGGCACCCGAGCCTTTTGTTGGGAGCTGGGGGTCTGGCGCAGAAACTCGCGAGCAGCCACCTGGCTTCCCCGGCAGAGCCGAGCCCTCTCCTGCTGAATGGCTCTCAAAGGCAGATGATGACCATTATCCCAATCCACAGCGGCAAATGATGCATTTCCAGCCCTCCAAGTGCAGCCGCAATTAATCAGAGTCTATTTATGGCAGGCTATTCATCACAAGGGAAGAAATCATCAACATTGTAATGGGGAAGCTTTAACGTCCACGCATTCAGAGGCGAAGCTCAGCAAGCTGCTCCCAATCTGCACAAACATCTCGCTGCCGTGGAGCGGGAATACATTTCCATATTAATGACCTGAGGGGCTGCTATTACTTCCAGGGAATGTGCTGCTAATGCAGAACGAGCGCGCTTGCACCGGCAGGATGAGGCCCTGGTGGGCAGAAGCAGCTTTGCCTCTGGCCAGGTGCCTCTCTCCCCTTGTCCCCTTCCAATTTTAGTGCAATTTAATGCTTTTATTTTTTATTTTATTTTATTTTATTTTATTTTATAATTATTTTATTTTATTTATTATTTTTATTTTATTTTATTTTATTTTATTTTATTTTATTTTATTTTACTTTATTATTTTATTTTATTTTATTTTATTTTATTTTATTTTATTTTATTTTACTTTATTATTTTATTTTATTTTATTTTATTTTATTTTATTTTATTTTATTTTATTTTATTTTATTTATTTCATTTCATTTCGTTTTTTGAGGTCTCTTCCAACCTAGGAATTCTGTGATTCTGTGATTTTGCAACGCCACGAAGCGTGGTTTCAACTGGGGGATTCACAGCGTGATTGCATCCCCCCCCCTCGACGAATGGGGGAAAAAAAAAAAAGTCACGACCTTGATTCTCCACTCAGCCCCGGCGGATTCGGTGGACGGATTTCCCCTTTTTTTTGCTGGATTCGGGCAGGGGCAATTCAGGTTGTTCCCCAGGCTCCTTCCTCCTCGCATCGGAGGAATTTATTTATTTTGCTGGAGTTTTGTCTGGCTGCTTTGCCTGCAGATAACCGGGAGGCGACGGCGGAGAGAGGGCGAGCTTCGCGGCCGTCCAGCTGTTGCCAAGATCTGTTCCTCCCACCTGGCCTCGCTGCGGGGCTGCTTGGTGGAGGGAATCCCCTTCCCTCCCTGCTCCTTCCCCCGCTCCGACGCTGGGTAAGAAGGTAAAAGTCCTCCCTTGCTCTCCGCGAATTTATTATGCCAAGTGCAGAAGGAAGGGGCCCCTCGTGCCCGGATAACGAAATTACCCAGACATCAAGGAGTCCTACCGGGAGCACTTGCCACCAAAAAAAAAAAAAAAAAGCACATTTTTTTATCCCTTTCCAGCAGCTGTAAATCTGCAAAGCAGGAGCCAGGTTGCGGTCCCGGGGGAAATCTTTAATTTGAACAAAGCAGCGCTGCCGGTTTCGGGGGACGGACGGGGAAAGCGGTGAATTATTTGAAGCTTCAGGGCCAGGCAGGGTTTCCATCTTCACGCACGAGGCTGTGATGGAGCTCGCGGTGGAGCTGAGCGGGTTTGAGGCAGCCTGGTCCTTGGGAAGAGCCTCCTCTTCCTCTCCAGCTCCCCTTCCTCCTCCTTTTTCTCGCTTTGTCTTTTTTTCGTGTGCTTTTGGGGATGGGTCAGAGGCAGCCCCCAGGTGCTCCTCTGGGTGGGTGCTGGCGTTTGGGTGTCCTCGTGTCCCCTCTCCGGCCTCTGCTCCATCACCGGGCACCAAGGGGACCCTTGCTGATGGGGAGAATTCAGACAAAGCCGGGATCGTGGAGCAAAATAGCGATTTTTTCTATGTATTTGTGTTTTTTGGCTGCTCTCGCGCTGCACAGCAGGAACGCAATTAGCAGCGGTGTTAATGGAGCTGCTCCCCCCCTGCTCTGCCCTCCTGCGCCTCCTTTCTCACCTCTGCAAAAAAACAACCCCCTGGGGGTTCACACAACCCCCCCCCCGGTCACATCCAAGGCTTTATTTTGAGAGGCAGCCTGCCGATCGGTGCTAATAGAGCAGCCAGAGACGAGGCTGGGTTCCTGGAAGGTTTTTTTTTTCATAAACGAGCGTCGATTAGAGAAGTTCGTCGCGTTAACGCCACCGAGGTGCCTTCAGCATCGCCCCCCCTCGATCCTAAAAACCTGCTGGGGCTGGGAAGCGGAGGGATTAGCGAGGGATCCCCCCCCTTGCACGCCTGGAGCATCCTTTTGGGGGTGGCGCTGGGGTCCTGCAGCCCCTGCCTCTCGCAGCCCTTCCCTAATTGCCAACCCCCCCCCCCCCTCAAAGGGCTGTGCTGGGAGGGCAGCGCTGCGCTTCCTATTTCTCTCTTTCATTTCTTCTGCCCGGGAGCGAGCCAGGACAGCTCATTAGCTGCAGACCTGGTGCTAATTGCCTGATCGGGAAGGTGAATCATTGCCCTTCCTCATCCCACTGGGGAGCCAGCGCCGGCCAAAACCCAGCTCTGAGGTGGCCGAGGGCGAGCAAAATCCTGCGATCCCCCAAAGGCTCCGTGCCTTCCGATGCTCAGGGTGCAGGCGAGGAGCCAGGCTGGGTGCAGCCAGCTCGGCTCTGAAATATTTCCCTCCTGCGGGTTACAAATAGGGCGGGATGTGACTGCGGCGAAACCGCTTTTAATATCGAGTAATGAGGAGGGGAGGGATGCAGGCAGGAAATATCACCGCTGCCGGATCAACCTGGATTTAGCGCTGAAATTAAAGAGCCTTGGGGGATCCCAGGATAAATAAAGGGGAATAAATGGCTCCGAAGAAGTGAAAACGTTGAGGCTGGGCTCGCTGAGCACTTCAAAGCCGTTCAAGCCCTGCAAAATGCGCAGAGGTGCCACGTCCCACCGGGCAGCAAACCCTCTTCTGGGGGGTTGGGGTTTCATTTTTTTCCATTTGGGGTTATTTTGATGCATCAAGCGGCCTCACCCCCACCCCAGTGACAGCAGGAAAAATGGGTTTGGGGGGGCAGTGGATGGTGCAGGAGCCTTTGAGCCTTCTCCATCGCTTTGTGGCCACAGGGTTGAAACCCAAGGCAGATGCTCCATGGAAGGAGCCCCCAGATTTTGGATGGGGACTGAAAGCAGGCAGAGGAAGCGGGTGTAAGCGAGGGCTTAATCACCTCAATGTGGAGATGGCTTCATTATCCCGGCTGGGATGGAAAACATCTATTCAAGGGTGAGACAAAAGGAACTGAGTATAATCAGGAGCCAGTGTGCTGAGCAGTGTTTGTCACACAAACAGCGTCTTCAGAGATGAAAGACAGATTTATAAACCCAAGGCACGCCACTTCTCCCACCCCATAGAGCCCAAGCAGGGATGTTGCCCTGCTGATGAAGCCACACACCAGCTGTGAAGGGAGCTTGATGAGAAGCAAGGGGCAAAATCCTGCCCAGCTGGTGCAGGTGGGCCCTGGTGCTTGGCCTCAGGACACAGCCACCAGCTTACTCTTGCCTTTTTTTGAGGGATTTGAGCCAAAAAGGGCATTGGTGGCCCATGTTTCTCTCGCTCTGTTTTAGGAACTTGAGTAACTTGCGTTGTGTGTAAGAAACGGGGAGGAGAAGTGCTCGGCGTTACAGCTGGCTCCTTCACACCCAAACACTGCAAGGCCCTGCTGAGAAAATTAGTTGCCTTATAATTAACTCAGAATTGTCTTGGCAATAAATATGTGATTATATTTGCGCAAGGAGGGACAGCTTACGATTACAAATGGCATTCAGCAACATAAACGAAGCAGCCGAAAAGTCCATCAGCAGCCCCTTCCGAGCTGGTTGCTTTATTTTATTTTCCTGACGGCCCAAGCAGAAGGCAGGTGGCATCTTTTAGCATCGCCACATCTGCATGGGGCAGAGCTGCCCCCCATCTATCACCCCCCCCCCGGGGACAAGCTGCCCTCTCCTTGCAGGATGTGATGGAGCTGGACCCGAGTTCCCCCACCACCTGCACCCATGCTCCTCGGGTGCCCTTTGAGGCCACCCAGAGCAGCCAAAACATCTTAAAAATGCTCATTTTGCAGCTCCTCATCCCATGGGGCACATCAGTAGCCTCCCATTGGCCCTAAAAATGGCTTTTTTTCCCCAAGAAAAGCCACCCTGGGGGGCAGGGTCCCTGGGGACCCCATCTCCCAGCTGCTTCCATTCAGGGATTTGTAAATGGGAAGAAGTCAAGCGCCTGTGTGCCGCGTTCCCTGAGCTGCTCCTTCCCTCCGAGGAGCCTTTTTATAGGATAAACAGCCACTTTTGGGTAATCCTCACTGGGCTCCTCAGCGCTTTATGTCTCTGCTTGGATCTGGAGCGAGCAGAGAGCCCAAAGCCCCCCATCCTCCTCCCCATGGTGCGTATCCTGAGGCATCTCCGCCACGTGTGGTTTGCTCCCTGGAGGGATTTCCCCAGTTACGGGGCTGGCAGCAGCTTTGCACCGAGCACACCAGGACCAAAAAAAGCTCCAAACACACAGGGAAAAGCAATTAAACCACAGGAGAGTTTTTGTAACGGGGAGGTTGGCACAGCTTGGGGCCAGAGCGAGGGATTTGCCATCAGCTGTGAAGGAAGAAGTGGGAAGGGAGCGTGGGGGCGATGGAGCTGGAGCCTGGGATTGCTCTGGGAAGGGAAACGGGATCCCAGGCAGCTTTTCCCCTTAAAATGCCCCTTCGTTTTGAGCAGAACTGCCCATCTTCCCCAACCCCATCCTTTTCCTGAAGCTAGGACAAGAGGGTTAAAGGGGCTGGGGGCTCCTCTCAGCAAGCAGCAGGGCGTGGGACAAGCAGCTGCCGTGCTCTGAAACCCCTTCCCAAATCAAACTGGGGATGCTGGGGGTAGCACCACATCCCGCATGGTGGGAAGGGGCTGGTGGGCAGCACTGGGACCCCCCCCCAGGTGTCAGTGCTCACCCCCCTGCTCTGCTCCGCTGCTCTGGCCCTGAGCTCCCTCCAGGCTGCACCCATCAATAATTGCAAGCAGCAATCAGTGCAAAAATCAAACAGCAATTAGTGCAAAAAGTGCACAAGCAGCTTGCATCCAGGACACCGTGCAGCCCTGCAGGAGGGTTTGGAGGCTTCCCAGGGTGCTGGATTTAACTGAGCACCGGCTCCACCTGGATAACGGAGAGTTTTTCCTGGCAGGGAAGGGCTCTGCATCCCTCTGCAACCACTACAAAACACGGTGAGGAGGGGATGGATGCGTTGGGGGAGGATTTGCAGGGGAGCACAGCTGCAAGGCAGCTCAGGTCCTCCCTGCTTTCAGCCTCTCCTGGCTGCAGACGCTTTCTGGGAAGCAATTCTCCCCACTAGCGGTGAAGAATGCGCTTTCATCTCCCAAATGCCAGCTCCATCCATCCTGCTCTGATGAGGGGAGGGAAGGAGAGGATGGATGGAAAAGGGGGGTCTCTCCCCAGCCCCCTCGTACCACACGTGGTGCTTTTTTGCTTTGCTCCTAGCCTGAAAGCTTCCAGGCAGGTCTCAGGTGTCAGAGGGATGCTGCTGGTGAAAAAACCAGCGTGCTCGCACGAGGTGGTTCAGCACGGAGCTGCTGGGGTGCTCCGAGCCAGCCCCGTGGAGCTACACACGTGGGTAAAGCAGACTCCTCGCCCTGACGAGCTCCCGGCCTTAATTACAGGATGCCAAGAGCTAACGGGAGTGTGCAAACACTGCGAGGTGCGCCAGCCCCTTCCCTGTTCAGCAGGGTTTGGGGCTGGGCTGGATCAGCTGCGGGCTGACAGATTAAATACCTGTTTGCAACAAAAACGCCCCGCGCCAGCTTCCTGAAGCAATTCAGGAGGCAAACCGTGCCCCAAAATACTTCCCCAGCTGCTGGCACCCATGGAAATGCCTCGCCCCATCCCAAAAACTCGGGTGCTGCACTGCTGGGGGGGGGCAGAGATGGTTTTGAGGGACCTGGGTGGCACCAAGGGGCAGCCCCCAGCCCCTTCTCTCCATCCTTGTGCAGGAGGAGGGGGGGGAAACCTGAGTCACCCCCCACCACATCAGGGACCCAGCTCCTGCTGCTGGCGGCGGCTAATTTTAGAGCTTACTTATTAACGTTTTCCACCGTAAAACGTGCATGAAATACTCACCCAGGGTGACGAGGCACTTTCTCGCCAGGGAAGCCTTAAATATTTAAGCAGCGCTTTGCAGCACCGGCGGTGCCTGACTCACAGCACGACGCCAAGATTTGAGCCCAGTTTGAAGCTCTGCTGCAGCTTTTTGCCCCGTGCCCTCTCG
The DNA here is from genome assembly GCF_965140915.1 of Aythya marila. NCBI lineage: Eukaryota > Metazoa > Chordata > Aves > Anseriformes > Anatidae > Aythya > Aythya marila. Next base: position 1,009,125 of record NC_139073.1, on the reverse strand, counting down.
GGGGGGACGATGGGGGGCTCAACCCCAGGCTCTGAGCAGGGAAGGGACATGGGGAGCTGCTCCAGGGGCTGCTTGTGCCCCATATCCGATGTGGGGAGCAAAATCCTTGCCCCTTTCTGTGTTTTCTCCCCAATAAAGACAGGGATGAAGCCAGGTTGATGACCAGGGGAACCAGCCCGCTCTCTTTCTCTTTTATTCCAGCAGCAGCTTAGCACAAAACCCCCACAACCCATCCAGCTCCTCAGCCCCGATCCTATTAGGAGAGCAAAGTGGCTTAGAGAAGCCCAAGGTTTCCACGTGGCTCTTGGGCTGCAAAGCTTTGCACAACCCCCCCCCCAAAAAAGAAAAGCCTCTGCGTGGCCCCGAGCGAGCCAGCACCAGCCCAAGCTGCACCAGGGGAGCGATTTGGGCCTAAATCCCAAAGATTAAGGGGTTGGGACCGGGACAGAGCCACAGCCATCAAAGCACGGCCGGGGAGGGGGTGAGGTCGGGGCTGGATGGGGGCTGCGGGGGAAGGAGCCCCCCAAACATCTCCTGGGAGGCGTAGGTGAGGTAGAGGAAGCCGTCCTCGTCCTTGTTGTCGCGATACAGCTCCTGCATCGTGACGGTCATGTTGGGCAGCCCCCTGTTGTTCACCAGCAGGTAGAGGGTCTGCGAGGAGGCCAGGCAGAGACGCGACCTGGCAAGGGGAGGGGAGGCATGGGGTGAGTTTTGGGGGGGATTGGCGGGGGCAGGACCCCAAAAAACACCCGGAGGAGAGGCGCAGAGCTCACCCGCATCCTCCCCCAGCCTCCTAGAGCCCGAGCAGATGGGACACAACACGGGGGGGGTCCCAAGCTCGTGGCCAGATGCTGCTCGCTTGCAGGGCTGGGGCAGGTTGGAGACGTCGGCGAGCAAACGCTCTCAGCTAATTGCAAGAGGCTAATTGCATCAGGCTGAGGCTAATCAAGGCCTGCCCGCTGGGGCAAATGCCTGAAGCAGCAGCTTCCAAGTTGGGTTTTGCAGGATCAGCTGCATCCAGATGGGGGTGTCGATGCCCCCCCCACACCCAAATAAGCCCCCAGACCCCTCCGTGTCCCTCGCCGCTTACCGCAGGGTGACGGCGAACTGGGCCAGGGGCAGGTCCTGGGACACCAGGAATTTGGTCCTGCTCAAGGGGGGGAGGTTCTTCTCCTTCTGGTAGCGCTCCACCACCACCTGCAGCAGGGAGAAGAGGCTGGGGGGGACGAGACAGGGGCTGGGGGGCTCAGGGGCTTGCAGGGGGGGGCGCAGGGAAGCAGAGCTGGTCTTTGAAGCTGCTCCTGGAGGGGAGAAGGTGCCACCCTTGGGGCTGCTCAAGGTCCTGGAGGGGGACACTGGGGACTCATTTGGGATGCTGAGGTTTGGGGAAGAGCCCCCAGGCTCATTTTGGGGGGTGGGGAGGGAGCGGGGCGCAGCCCTCACCGGGATCTTGTTGGGGTACTTGATGCGGATCTCCGTCACCTCGTGCATCCTGGTGGCTGCGGGAGAAAAAGGGGGGAGCAGTGAGCACAGCACCACCCATCCCCATCCCCATCCCCATCCCCATCCCCATCCTTCATCTTCATCTTCCTCCTCCTCCTCCACCCCCCAGGGACCCACCCAGGCTCTTCCTCTGCTTGAAGGGACGAGCGCTGCTCTCAGCCTGCTGCATTTTGGGGCTGGAGGGGCAGTGGGGGCAGGCAGGGGCTGCTGGAGGGGGGCAGCTGCTGCTGATATAGGGCTGGGGCTGCCCCAGCTGCGGGGGGGGAGGAGGGGCCGGGGGGGTGATTAGGGGGGTCTGGGCTCTGCTGGGCAGGCAGGGAGTGATGGATGGAAGGAAGGAGGAAAGGAAGGAGGAAAGGAAGGAAGAAAGGAAGGAAGAAAGAAAGGAAGAAAGAAAGGAAGAAAGAAAGGAAGAAAGAAAGAAAGGAAGGAAGAAAGAAAGGAAGAAAGAAAGGAAGAAAGAAAGGAAGGAAGGAAGGAAGAAAGAAAGAAAGAAAGAAAGAAAGAAAGAAAGAAAGAAAGAAAGAAAGAAAGAAAGAAAGAAAGAAAGAAAAGGGAGAAGGAGAGAGGAATGGATGGAGGAAGGAAAGGAGGGAAGGAAGGAGGGATGGAAAGAGATGGAAGGAGTAAAGGAGGAAGGGAAGGAAGGAAGGAGAGATGGATAGAAGGAAAGAGGGAGAGATGGATGGAGGGAAGGATGGATAGAAGAAGGAGGGAGGGAAGGATGGGAGGAGGAAGGGAAGGCAGGAGGGAAAGAAATGGAGGAGGGAGGGATGGAGGAAGGAAAGGAGGGAAGGAGGGATGGAAAGAGATGGAAGGAGGAAAGGAGGAAGGGGAGAAGGAGGGAGGGAAGGATGGAAGGAGGAGGGGAAGGAAGGAAAGAAATAGAGGAGGGAGGGAGGAGGGAAGGAAGGAGGGATGGAAAGAGAAAATGAAGGATGGATGGAAGGAAGGAGGGAGGGAGGAATAGAAGAAGGGAAGGAGGAAAGGGAGAAGGAGAGAAGGACGGATGCAGGATGGAAGGAAAGAGGGAGGGAAGGAGGGAGGGAAGGAAAGGGAGAAAGAAGGAGGGAGGGAGGAGGAAGGCCGTGTGGTTGGGAGGCTGCAAGCAGGCGAGAGCTCAGTGCTGGGGTCAGCAGCCTCCCCCTAGCACCCAGCCTCGCACCTTTGGGTGCTGCTGGTGCCGCCAGGAGGAGACGCTGAAGCGCGGTCCCCACGGGAGAGCAGGCTGCTGGTGTTGTTCAGGCAATGCCAATTCCTCGGGTCAGGGGAGAGGCGGCTTTTGGAAACCAATTAGCCCCCATTACGCCAATTAGACCCTGTTTGTCTTTTTTTTTTCTCTCTTTCCTCCTTTTTTTTTTTTTTTTTTTCCAGAGCCACTCATGCGGGCTAACCTTGGGAAGCGAGGAGGAGAGGGAAGCAGCCCAGCTCATTTAGACATGCCAGGGACTGAAATTGGCCTCGCTTAAATGAGCTCCTTGGCATAACGAGGCCATTTCGGGCTGCGGGAGGAAGGCGCTGGCATCGGAGGAGCAGCAGGAGGGAGGCAGAAAGCCAAGGGCTGAGGTTTGGGGGTCCCGGGACACTTTAGGGACCACTCGGGATCCTGGGGGGGGGGGATCAGCATCTCCCCCACCCCGTGCTTTGGCTGCTGCTGTCCCCACGCTGTCCCCGTGGGCGCCGAGCATCTCAGCCAAGCAGCATCCCCGGCACTTTGGGTGCAGCACAGCACAATCCATCATCCCTTTTTTTTTTTTTTTTTTTTTTTGGATGTGTTTCATATACATATCTAATATATTTTGCTGTTCTGCAATATATTAGACTGTATTACTTTGCCGTAAAAAATCCCTCAGACACGCTCATCACTGGTTTGGAAAATTACATTAGCGATATATATTCCATCTGTGTAGCGAGTTAAGCCATTATAAATTTATACCCCTAATAAATTTAATTCTCGAAACTTTGCGTGGGATTCAGAGGGGGAGAGGGGCATTTTCCTCCCAGATGATTCCCAAACAATAAGCCAATAAATATTAAAGCGCCTCGCAATTTGCTAATAAAAGGAATCGATTACTGCTCTCCGACTTAATTCTGCTCCCAGGCAGGTGCTAATGACTTAGAAGAGCAGAAAAGTCGCAAATTTAAAATAAATAAATAAATAAAGGATCTCCATTTAAAAATCAGTTCATTAACGGTGAGCATCTATTATTTATCGCTTTAATTTCCAAATATTGCTGCGATGCCGGGCTGGACCCTGGGATCCGGGGTCTTTGTGGAAATGCGATGCTTTCATTAGCTCGAGCTAATTAATTAAAGGTGGAAGTAAATTGGTTTTCCTGATTGGGGGGGGGGCATGCTCAGCCTTGGGGTGCTCATTCTGTGAGGATGGGGGGCTCGATTTGGGGGAAATGGGGAAAAAAAAACATTGTGGAGGTGGCTTTTGCCCTGTGGGGGCACGAGGAGCATCCACGAGGAGCCCCCGAGCTTCCCGACTGTAATTTCCTCGGAGAGCAAACAGCGCCGGAATAATCCAAATAAAAGACAAAAAGCAGGCGTCGGGGACGGGATATGGAGAGGGAGGGAGGAAGGCGGAGGTAAAATTTATACCTGCAGCTTCCCCAGCTGCTGGCTGGCATTGCTGGAAGCAGGAGCTCATCTGTATTCCTGCCTGCTCCGCTCGGGGCCCTGGCGGAGCAAATTTCAGCTGAAACTCATAAATAAATCCTCTTCTGCCCAAGTTAAGTTTTATTCATAGCTCATTTCGTGATACACTGGAATTAAAAAAAAAAAAAAATCCCCCTAGGTTTGGCTTTAATCTCACATTAAATATTAAAGGGGCAGGTTGCCCAAGGGTTGGGGGGCGGGAGGTTTTGGGGGGCTCTGGGGTGTGTTGATGGGGTGTAGGGGTAAGAGGTAGATGCTGGCTGCTCCATGGCATCCCCACCCCTTTCCCAATCCCAATCCTCATCCCTATCTCCATCCTATCTACATCTCCATTCCCAGCCCTATTCCCATCCCGACCCCATCCCTGTCCCTATTCCCATCCCATTCCCATCCCATCCCCAACACAACCCTATCCCCATCTCAACCCCACCCCAAACCCCATCCCAATCCCAACTCCATCCCCATCCCATCCCAATCCCATCCTCATCCCAACTCCATCCCCATCCCAACCCCAACTCCATCCCCATCCCAACCCCAACTCCATCCCCATCCCATCCCAATCCCAATCCTATCCCCATCCCATCCCCATCTCATCCCAACCCCAACTCCATCCCTATCCTATCCCAACCCCATCCCAACCCCAATCCCAATCCCAACCCCAACCCCAACCCCAACCCCAACCCCATCCCAACCCCAATCCCAACCCCAACCCATCCCAATTCCTCCCCCATCCCCACCCCATCCCCATCTAACAACACAATTTAGGCTGCAGCTCCGTGCATTATGGACAAAATGTCCGTGCGCACTACACTTGGGCTCGCTGCCTGTTTGAGCCACGGCGCCCAGCCCCGACCAGTCGCCCACCAGTGGGGTGGTGCTGGTGGGAGGCCCGGCCTCACCCGGGGAGGATGGAGGCTGCTGATGGATGGCTTCCTCCAGCAGCAGCCCCCGACCTCGCCGCTATCTCCAGCGGCCATAAATCCACCCGGGGCCGCATCTCCCGCTCCCGATGGATGCTAAAAGCCCGGAGTGGGGAGCGGGGAGGTCCCGTGGGGAGGCTGAGGTGTAAATCTCAACGCGCTGGAGGCTGGCGGAGCGGAGCCCGGCGCTCGTTTTTTTTTTTCGGTGGCCGGTTTTAGCTCCCGCTGCTCCCCGCTTCCCTTCCATAAATAAGCCTCAATTATCGAGCTCCCGCTGCCTTTCGTTTCGGGGGAAAGTCCCCGGCGGGCCGTGACGGGAGCGGCGGCTGCGAACACAACAATAAGTCTCTGCAGTAAACATGATTAGCGCCGAATCCCCGGCTCGGGCGGGCGCGGGGGTGTGGATCTGCTGACGCTTAATGACGAAGCTCGTTAGTAACGGGAGGGCTGGTGCCTGGCGAGCCTTGGGACGCCACCTTCGCATCCCTCATAGCCATTCCGGGGAGGTTTTTGTGGTTTTGGGGCCCTTTTTGTATGCATTGGAGGGGGGGAGTGAAGAAACCATCCTATTATTGGGGGAAATATCGGGGGAAAATGCCCAGTGCGGTGCTGAGTCCCCAGCTGGGATGGGAGCGGAATAACCAATGCGCCTCCCGGCCGGGCTGCACCTTCGCAGGAATCACAATCGGCTGGAAAAACCCAGCCTGCAGGATGAGTGATTTCGGGCAGGGCGTCAGGCTGCTTTCCAGCAGGCTTTCTCCACGTGTCAGGTTATTAAACACCCTGCGTTCGGTTTATTTATTTATTTTTTTTCCCCCCCTCCCCCCCTTCTTCCCCATTCGCAGCCGTTCCGACGGCGCGGAGGCAAGGCAGCGTTTTTCTCCCCGAGCCAAGGCGCCGTCACCGGCAGCTGCACTGCAGCACTCGCCGCGTCGCCTCCGCTCCCACGGGGCCACCGGCTCGGCCCCGAGTGCTGGGGGGGGCACACGCGATGCTGAGCGATTCAGGATGCGTGCCCCCAGGTGCTGGTGGCGGGGATAAGGGATCGCTGCCCTCGCTGTCCCCCAGAGCTTTTGCTCACCCCGTTAATCTTCGTTAGCGAGCCGTCGGGCTCGGTGGGGTTTTGTGGCCTCGGAGGAGGAGAATCTGTGCTGGGTTTGGAGGTTGGGGGGTGGTCATGGGGAAGGGGAAGGGAATTTGGGGAGAAGGGGCTGGGGCTGTGGATAGGATGGGGATGGCATGAGGATGGGATGGGGATGGGATTGGGATGAGGATGGGGATGGGATGGGATTGGGATGGGATGGGGATGGGGATGGGATTGGGATGGGATTGGGATGAGGATGGGATAGGATGGGATTGGGATAGGATGGGATGGGATTGGGATGAGGATGGGGATGGGATGGGGATGGGATTGGGATGGGATGGGATGAGGATGAGATGGGGTAGGATGGGATGGGATGGGGATGGGGATGGGGATGGGGATGGGGATGGGGATGGGGATGGGGATGGGGATGGGGATGGGGATGGGATTGGGATGGGATGGGCAAGGGCATTGGGATGGGGATGGGATGGGCATAGGAATGGGATGGGGGTGAGGATAGGGATAGGGATGATGATGCAATGGGGATGGGAATGTATATGGGGTGGGGATAGGGAAAGAGATGGGGATGGAGACAGGGACGAGATGTGGATATGGGAGTGGATGGGGATTACAGACGGAATAGGATGGGATGGGGTGTCGATGGGATGGGACGGAGGTAGGGATGAGGATTGAATTGAGATGGGATGGGCAGGGGATGGGGATGGGGATGGGGATAGGGAGGAGGATGGGATGGGGATGGAATGGATATGGGATGGGGACGGTGAGAGGAATGGGGTCAAGATAAGGATGGGAATGGGATGAGGAGGGGAAGGGGAAGGCAATTGGGATGGGATGGGGCTTGCACGCCTTGCTGAGCCCCGCTCTCAGCAGCCTGGAGAAAAGCCCCCGGCGCTGCTGGAAGCTGCTGCTGACAAACGAGGGCTCCTCGCAGCAGCCGTGCTGCAGCCCGGCCCCGCATTGATGTCTGCGGCCCGCGGGTCGCTTGGATACGGCCTCACCGAGGCGGGGAGCCTTGCTCAGGCATTAATTGCTAAATCACCCTTGCAGGGGATTTGCCATCCGCTGCCTGGAGCCAGCAGCCGGGAGCTTGTGCATCGCACACGGGGCTGAGCCCCGTCCTCCTCCTCCTCCTCCTCCTCCTCCTCCTCCTCCTCCTCCCCTGGCTCTGCTCGATGCCCACCCTGCCCGTGCCAGGGTTGTGCCTCGCTCTTGGCCGCCGGCCCCGGCAGCAAATTAAAGTCCCTGCATGAGCGAGCCTCGAGCCACGGCGCCAAATGGGGCTGGAGGGGGGCTTGGCTGAGCCCCCGCTCGCATCCCCGTCACTGGGGCTGGGGCAGAGGCGCTGCTGGGGGGCAGCCCCCAGACCCGGAGCACCCCGGTGCCAATGATGCGCTGCAGAAGGGGTGCACAAGGGGGGGGTCTGCCCACCTCCGAACCCCTTGGTCGCCCCAATTTCGTTATGTGAAGCTCCCAGGGCTGCTGGTTCCCCCCGCCCAAGCTGGTTCCCCCCTGCCCAAGCTGCAGCCCCCGCACAACAAACTGATCATCGAGGCTGGAGCGGGCTGGGCTGTGCCCGAATCCACCCCTGGAGGTTTGCCAGGTTGGGGGGATTCCTACCAAGGCCTGGTGACAACCCTGGCCCCTCTGCCACCTCCACCCACAGGTCCTCCTGTCCCCCACCCCTTTGGCCTCGCTGTCACCACCACCCCCTCTGTCCCACCTCCTCCCTCCTCTCCATCCTTTCCTTCCTTCCATCCTCTCTGTCTCCTCCATCTCCTTCCTCCCCTTCCTCCTCTCCATCTCCACCATCCTCACCATCATTTCCATCCCCTCCATCCCCAACTCCTCCAGCCCTTCATCTTCTCCATCCCCTCTACTCCTTCATCTTCTCCATCCCCTCATCTCTTCATCTTCTCCACCTCCTCCATCCCCCGAGCCCCTCCATCCCCTGAACCTCTCCATCCCCTGAACCTCTCCATCCCATCCCCTCCATCCTTCCCCCCCACCCAGGGGCCAGGTTCCTGCCGCCCCGACCCCTCTGGGTGCCCGTTTTGGGGCTCGCTGCCCTTGCAGCGCCTGCTCCAGCCGCTCGCCGCAGCTGTGCTGCATTTTCCCTTCCTCTTGCCTTGCTCGGCTCTGCTGTCATTTCCCCGGCGCCGCACCCGCATGCATTAAACATGCCCGTAAACAACGGCTCCGGCACATCTGGAGGAGCGCAGCCGGCTGCAGAGGGGACGCAGGAGAGACAACCGAGCTGCTGAGCGCCAGATCATAAAAAGAGCGGGGGAAAAAAAAATAATAATAATAATAAAAGCACGAGCCTCGTCAAATGTCAAAGAGACTGCTTTTATTTGCCGTCAAAATAAAGAAAATTGGGGAAAAAGAAAAAAAAAAAAACAGAACCAACCAAGGCGAGCTCAAATGAAGGCAGACGAGATCCATGCGCCATGAACCGCGGGGAGAAACCAAAGAAATGTAAAAAAAAAAAAAAAAATCATCGAAGAAGAGGAGGAGGAGGAAGGCTCCGTCCCCGAGAGAGGCGTAGAAAAATAAAGAGCAGGAACGGGGCGAGCGGAGGAGTCCGGCGCGGGGTCACAGCTCGCCCGACGTCTTTATGACGTGGAAGAGCGTGACGTTGTAGATGACCTGGTGGCCGTTGTTCCAGGTGTAGAGCACCCTCTCCCGCGGGTTGTAGTCCAGCATGGATATGTGGGAGTACTGGTTGTGGAAGGGAATATCCGTGTACTCGTAGCTGGAAGTGTTTGTGTAGTAGGCAAAGTAAATCTTGGCGCCGGCCAGGTGGGAGTTGGTGACGTAGAGCGTGCCGCAGATGATGAAGGACTCGCCGGCGCTGCGCTTGGGGTACCCCGTGTCCCAGCTGCGCAGCACCTCCAGCGTCTGCGGGTCCACGCGGCTCACCACGATGTTGCCGGCGTTCTGGTTGGTGGTGTAGACGGCCCAGAGCCCGCTCTCGTCCACCATGAAGTCGATGTCGGAGAAGCCCCCCCAGGAGTAGGGGAAGGTGTTGTTGTAGCCGGCGCCGGCCAGGCTGCGCTGCACCAGCACGCTGCGCGAGCGGAAATGGTACTTGACGGCCACGTTGCTCTGGTATTTGTTGTAGTAGAGGGACCCGTTGAAGACCACGTGGCCCGTGCCGGCCCAGGGGTGTGGCAGGAGGTGCTGCACGAAGTTCTGCCCCGTGACGAAGTCGTTCAGCGTCCGAAACTCCAGCACGCGCCGGCCCTTGTAGTAGCCGTCCATGTACCAGACCTGCAGCGGGAGAGGGTGAGGGGTGAGCGGCCCGAACGCCTGGCCTCGAGACGATGGGGTGGGCTGTAGGATGTGCATGGCACCCCCTGCATCTTGCACGGCCCCTCTGCACCTTGCATGGCCCCTCTGCACCTTGCACGGACCCCCTGCATCTTGCACGGACCCCCTGCACCTTGCACGGCCCTCCTGCACCTTGCATGGCCCCTCTCCACCTTGCACGGACCCCCTGCATCTTGCACGGACCCCCTGCACCTTGCACGGCCCTCCTGCACCTTGCATGGCCCCTCTCCACCTTGCACGGACCCCCTGCATCTTGCACGGACCCCCTGCACCTTGCACGGCCCCTCTGCACCTTGCACGGACCCCCTGCACTTTGCACGGACCCCCTGCACCTTGCACGGCCCCGTTCCCTGCACTAGCACTTGGTGGCGATCCGTGGAGGCAGCACGTCCTGCAAGCAACGTTGCAGAGGGCTTGTGCCCTGAAAAGCGTGCAACAGGGGGCGTGCACCCCGGAGAGCATGCACCAGGGGGAATGCGTCCCAGAGAGTGGGGGCATGCAGGTGTACCCCAGGTAGCATGCAGCTTGGAGAGCTTGTGTGCACCCCAGAGAGCGTGCACCACAGGTGTGCACCCCAAAAAGCATGCACAACCCAAAAAGCGTGTATCCTGAGTGCACGGGCAGCGTGCACCCCAGAGAGCATGCACCGAGGGGTGTTGCACACCAGGCAGCTTGCACCACGGGCGCACAGGCAGCGTGCACCCCAAATTGCGTGCAGGAGTTCTGCAAAACTTCAACTCCAACCCTGCCGAGCTGGAGGCTGACCACTTCGAAACCCCCCTCTGCTTGGGCTGGGAGGGTTTTTGGGGTAAGACACCCACAAAAGACCCCTGCTGGAGCCACGGGAAGCCTGGGCAGGGCTGTCCCCGCTGTCCCCGGGGATGTCCCCGGGGGTGTCCCCGGCACTCACCCGGCTGTCGGCGCTGGGCGTCATCGTGTCGGTCATCCACGACCCGAAGCGGGAGCCCGACGCGCGGATGGTGATGGGGTTGCTGACGCCCGTCAGCTTCCCGCAGCCTGGGGAGGGGGACAGGGAGCGGGGTTATGAGGGAGGGACACGTGGGGGCTGCGGCTTCCCCAGCTTCCCAGGGCATCCCGCAGCAGGAACCGGATCTCGGCAGGGATACAGGGATGGGGCAGAGGGATGGGAAGCTGCCAAAAGGGGGAGCTGGGTATGGGATGAACCAGGAAGGGGACACTGCTGTCACCGGGGCTGGGAGAACCCCCCCACCCAAAATTCCCCCTAGGAAACCCCTCCAAGCAGGAGCATCCCATGGGAGCGGTGAGCTCTGGGACGCCGCCGTACCCAGTTTCTGCATGCAGGCGTGCAGCCGTGCCTCCAGCATCAGCACCCGCTGCTGCAGCTCCTCGTAGTCGTAGGCGCCCATCTCCTCCTGGATGGCCAGCAGGCTCCCGGAGAGGTTCCTCACCTCCTCCTTCAGGTGCACGATCAGCCGCGTGTCCGCCTTGTACTGGTCCAGCACGGGCAGCAGCGGCAGCAGCTCCGTCATCTTGTCCTTGAGCTCCTGCTTAGGGGGACAAAAAAACAATAAAATAAAGAGAAACACTCCTTAAATTAAGGCTGTGCTTGCCCCGTGATGTCTGGCTGTCGGGACAGCCCCCGGTTCACCCCAAAAATTCGCCTGGGTGGGTGGAAATTAATTGTCACTTCACGCACAGGGTGGGAGCACGCACAGATGCTGTGCGCAGCGAGGGATGCGGGAATGGGAGCAGAATTTCCCCCCTCCACCAGGTCAGGGATGTAAAAAAATCTGCTTATTTTAGCCCAAGGAGAAGGTTGAGGGCGCTTTGACCTCGGCCAGGCAATGACTTGATTTCCCTGTGCCTTTTCTCCCTCCTTGCCTGTCATTTTAGGGCAGGATCGCATCCCGATCCGGGGGCCAACACCTCCTGCAGCAATTAAACCGGCGAGCTTTGCTGCAGCCCTGGTGTTTAATCAATGCCTCGCCCCTGCAACTGGCAGGGCCCCGAGCCTCCTCCGGCCGCATTCAGTGCCAAGAAGCAGCCGTTCCCGAGGCAGAAACACGCCTTAGCTGTCAGGATGAAGCCGAGAGGTTCCCAAAATAAACCCAAATAATCCCAAAATGGGATTTGGAGGGGCGCGGGGCCGGCGGCATCGGCGTGTGGGCTGCAGCTGTTGGCACCCGGCGCTCACAGCTGCCCCTCGCCAGGTGGGAATCGGGCCTTGGCTGGGGAAGAGCAGCGTTGCATTTAATTAAAGGTGGCCGTTTAATTAAAGGTGACTCGTTGCGGCTGGCTGGGCTGGGAGTTGGCCGTCACGGCCGTCCTGGCCACGTGGCATCGCGGCATCACCACGGGGATGCTCGGTTTGGGATCACCGCAGGGATGCTCGGCTATGGGACCACCAGGAGGATGCTCAGTTTCGGGACCACCACGGGGATGCTCGGTTCTGGGATCCCTGCTGGGATGCTCGGTTTGGGATCGCCAAAGGGATGCTCAATTTTGGGACCCCCACGGGGATGCTGACACACCCGGACCCCCACGAGGATGCTCGTGCTGGCCTCTGCGCTCACAATCTGAGCCCACCACCATCGACGACCCACCCCAGGCCACGCACCCACCCCGCAGCGCCGTGCACTCAGCCCCTGCAGCCACCCCCAGCAGCACCCAAGGGTGTCGGGCTCACCTGGAAGCTCTTGGCGTTGAGGCTCTTCTGGCTCTCAGCGGCCACGCGCAGCCTGGAGTCCAAGCCCTTCATCAGCGCCTCGGTGTTGCGCACGTACTGCAGGTCCCGGTAGGTCCTCAGGTCCAGCACCTCCATGGACTGGGAGATGTTCTGCACCTGCATGGCGGGACGGGGAGTTAATTACCAGGGACCCAATCCACCTTGCTAATTAGGGTAATTCAACTCGGTGCCCGTATGCACCCGAATCTTCCCATGGACATCAGCCTGGTGTCCCCATCCCTGCTCCCACTCCACTGCTCACGCAAACGTTTGCAAAACCAATTTTCCCTCTGCAGCTCGAATGCATAAAGCAATACCTTTTACTCATCCCGCTTCAGCTGATATTTGTGTGTTTTTTTTTTTTTTAAAAAAAAACACCCGAGCCCACGTTTCCCAGCCCGCCCTACGAGCTTTCATTCTTTAATTTGATCCGCCGCAGCCGGCGAAGTTATTCCATTTCCACGCTTTCAAACGCCGCGGCCGTGGCCGTGTTCCTCAAACGCTTATTTATTTATTAGCGCTGGCATTTACGGGGCCGCCTCTGATGGGAGCCGCTCGGGAGGCGTTTCGCAGCGAGCTGTGATCAAACTTTAATCGGGCTGGTGGCGCGCGCGGCCCCAATCCCACCGCACGGGGTCGGTTTGGGGAGAGAGGAGCTGATTGATGGCTTCTGCTGCTTTTTGCTTTTTTTTTTTTTGCTTTTTTTTTTTTTTTTTTTTGGATGATTCCTCCTTGGAAGTCCCTCCCAGCCACCCTACGACTGCGCCTGGCTGCCTGGAGGAGCACCAAGGATGCCAAGGGCGAGCATCACCGCCAGCATCCTTGCTCCAGGGGAAGGGATGCGCCCACCGCAGCCCACCCCGCACCCAGGTGCTGTTCCAGGGCGGCAAATCCCCACCCCAAAAAGAAACCCCATGTAACAATGGGGAATTTTTTTACCTTCTCGGTCAGCTGGCGGAGCTGGTGGCTGCGCAGGTCGCGGGAGCAGGAGCCCTGCACGGGGATGACGGCGGTGCAGAGGCATTTGCCATCGGGGGCTTGTGCCGAGGTGTAAACCTGCCAGCCCTCGTCGGGGCTCTGGAATAGGGTCTGCGGGACAGAGGGGGGGGTCAGCAGCTCGCCCTCCTGCTCTTGGCCTTCCAGCCAGGGCGTTTATTCCCTTTTCTTCCCTCCCCCTCCCAATTTTAAGGAAAGGAAGCCGAAGGGGGAGATTCCCCTGATTTATTCACGCCACAAAGCGGCGTTTCGTCGTGCCGGGCCATTTCGCGTTTCATGCGTAAATCAGAATTATTAATTATGAACATCGGCTGCGAGCTCAGCTCTCTCTCTCCAAAGCGGCTTCCTCCTCGCCGAGCCGGGCGGAGATAAATGACCCCGTCGCCTGCAACAAGCCGAGGGACGCTGCCTGGCTTCTCACGCAGCGCTTTGAGCTCGGGGGCTCCCCCGGGAAGGGATTTATCGGGCACGGCCGTGGCCAAATCCCGGGGAGAGAGCAGCCGGCGGCGCTGTGAAGTCGCCCCGATCCCGAACAGCAACAGAAGGAGGCGAAGGGAGCGCTTGGCTGGCACCCATGGGCGAGCAGCGGCCCCGCGGAGCATCCCCGAGCAGGGAGCGTCCCCAAAAAGCATCCATCTCCCCCCAAAAAACACCCCGGGGCGTGCCGTGACGCACTTCATAAAACCTGATGCCACAAGGAACATCCACAACCCGCGTTCCCCAGGACCCCCCCCTCGCTCCTAAATTCTTCACGGAGGGCTCAGGGCGTAATTCAGCCGCCGAGCCCCAAATTGGCAGCGATGCTCCCACCGCCACCCCGGGCTTCGTGCGGCACCGGGAGCACCCCCAAAAGCCAAAAAGCTGCCGGGGGGGGGGTCCGTGAGGATGCTTCGTGCCCCGTGGGGGGCAGCGGGGGGGGGGGTTGGATCGTGGCGGCGGCGGTGGGAGTAGGGGGTTAAACGCGGCCTGGCCGAAGGCCTGTGCAATCTGTCACAGGGTTATTAATTAGAGCTCCTCGGGCAAGCTGCCTGCTCGCTGCTGACACCCTCGGCCGGGGGGGGGGGGCTGGGGGGGCCGCCAGCCCCTCTCCATCCTTTTGGGGACACCGTGGGGGGGGGTCCCCGAGCATCAGCGGTCCCCTCTCAACCCCCTAGGGAGGACGAGCGGCCTCGCCGCCTCCTACCCCGGCCTGGCCGAAAGCCTCGACCTCCAACCTCCGCTTTTATGATTTAATCCCTTCGCCCCCCCCCCCCCCCAAAAAAAAAAAAAAGAAAAAAATAATAATAAAAAAAGAAAAAATCACCCAAAAAAAACCAATGTTTTCTAGAAAAACCTCCCGGCACTTTGCGACTCCCAGCCTGACCCTGTGAGCAGCGCTCCCGGTCCCCCCCCCCCACCAAAGAGTGCCTAATGATTAACTAATTAACGCCGCGTACCCCCCAGCGCCGCTAATTGCCCTGCGACACGCTGGGGGGTGGGGGGGGGGCTGCGGTGACGAAGGCCGCCGCGCTCATCCTCGGCCGCCGCAGACGCTCGGCCGGGGGGGGCACCCAAGGGAGCCCCCGCCCCATAGCGGCTGTGGGGTGGGGGCTATGGGGAGAGACCCTTTTGGATGGGGGGGGTGCAAGGGGGGGGGGAAAGGGGGTGCCCGAAGCACCCGCAACACCCAGCGGGATTTCCCCCGCAGTGGGGTGCAGCACAGGGAGGGGCGGGATGCTTTTTTTGGGGGGGGGGTTATGGCAAGAAGGGTCGTGGGGGGGGGGACAGGAAGGTCGTGTCCACACCCCCCCGCGTCACCAGGGTCCCCCCCTGCAGCTTCACCAGCCCTGGTGCTGCGGTTGCAGCCCCCCCCCAAAAAAAAATGTTTTCTGTCCCCCCCCCCGATTTGCTCCCAACTTATTCTCATGCTCCTCAAGCAGGTTTTAATGCCTTAAATTTTTTTTTGGGGGGGGGACACAACACATGTGGGGGGGTCCCAGCTTGGGGACTTGAAAATGAAGGGGGGGTCACCCACTTCCCCTGGCCAGAAACCCCCCCTGGAGCTCCCTCCCCCAGCTGCAGGGAGCAGGGGGGTCCTGTGGGGGGGCTGCTTTGTGTCTGGGGGGGGACAGGACACCCCGTAGGGGGGCCAGGACCCCCCCCCCAAAAAAAAATATATTAAAAACTGGGGATTCTTTCTCTGAGTGGGCTCTGGGCTTCTTTTTGGGGAGGGGGGGTCCTGGAGTGCACTGCCCAAGAGGGGGGAGGGCTGGGGGCTCTGTGCCCAAAGGGGGGGGTTCCTCATACCTGGGGGGGGTCTCCCCATACCTGGGGGGGGTCTCCCCATACCTGGGGGGGGGCCATACCCAGAGGGGGTCCCTATAATGGGGGGGGGACTCCCCATGATTGGGGGGGGTCCCTGTGATCAGAGGGGGCTCCTCATATCTAAGGGATGTCCCCATACCCGCGGGGGGGTCCCCAAATTCGGGGAATCCCCAGTGCTCCCTACATGGGGGGGGGAAATTAGGGGGGGGGACCCGGTTCCTTGGGGTCCCATGAATATGGGGGGGGTCCCAGCACTCCCTGAATGGGGCGGGGGGGGTTCCGGTGCTTTGGGGTCCCCATTAATGGGGGGGGGGTCCCACTGCACCTGACCGGGGGGGGGCAGTGGGGTCCCTGCACATTTGGAGGTGGGGAGGGGATCCCTGTTCCTTGGGGTCCCAGGAATGGAGGGGGGGGTCCCAGTGCTCCCTAATCGGGGGGGGTCCCCGATGTTTCGGGGTCCCCATGAAGGAGATGTGGGGGGTCCCTCCCTAACCGGGGGGGGGGTCCCAATGTTTTGGGATCCCAATAAAGAAGATGGGGGGGGTCCCGATGTTTTGGGGTCCCAGTGAAGGAGATGGGGGGGGTCCTGGTCCTCTCTCTTTAGGGGGGGTCCCGATGTTTTGGGGTCCCCATGAAGGAGATGGGGGGGCTCCCGATGCTTTCTATTTAGGGGGGGTCCCGATGCTTTGGGGTCCCCATGAAGGAGATGGGGGGGGTCCCGATGCTTTCTGTTTAGGGGGGTCCCGATGTTTTGGGATCCCAATGAAGGAGATGGGGGGGGTCCCGATGTTTTGGGGTCCCCATGAAGGGGATGGGGGGGGCTCCCAATGCTTTGGGGTTCCCATGAAGGGAACGGGGGGGTCCCAATGCTTTGGGGTCCCAATGAAGAAGATGGGGGGGGAGCTCCCGATGCTTTGGGATCCCTATAAACACGCTGCGGGTGTGTGGGGGGGGGGGGGGGGGGGGTCCCACCTCTCCCTCCTCCCATTTATTACCGGGGGGGGGAAATATTACCGGGGGGGGGGGGGGGGGGGGAAGAAAATGTTGGACCTCTGCATCCCACACCCTGCCCATCACCAAGGGCAGCTCCTCACCCCCGTCCCCATCCCCA
This sequence comes from Aythya marila, assembly GCF_965140915.1. Lineage (NCBI taxonomy): Eukaryota > Metazoa > Chordata > Aves > Anseriformes > Anatidae > Aythya > Aythya marila. The sequence goes on along the minus strand of NC_139073.1, from coordinate 992,488 downwards.
AACCCCATCCGTACCCCCTTTTTACCCCCCCCCCAAAAAAAAAAAACACCCCCAAAAACCCACTCACGATCTTCTCCGAGGTCCCCGCCCGCGACACGGCGGTGCCGTTGAGCCCCACCAGGGAGGGCAGGGTTTGGGACATCCAGTTGGTGACCATGGCCATGGTGCTCAGCACGGCCCCGATCTTCAGCAGCGGCACCGTCATCTCGCCGCCGCCGCCCCCCCCCCCAAAAGCCGCCGCATGCCCCCCCCCACCCCCCCCTTTCCCCTCTTTTTCCCCCTCCCTCCCCAAATTCGGGGGCGCCGCCGCCGCCCGGTACCGGGTACGGGGGGGGGGGGCTCAGCCCCGCACCGGCCCCCGCCGCTTGCGGAGCCCAAGAGCGGCGCTCGGCGCCCTTATAGCGCCGCCGTGACGTCGGCACGGGGTGGTCCCGGGCTTTTTTTTGGGGTTTTTTTTAAAAGATTTTTTATTTATTTAATTATTTTTTTAATTTTTTTTTATTTTTTTTTAATTTTGGGGTAGGGGTTATCCCGCCCCCGGGGGATGGGATGGGATGGGAAAGGGGTTAAGGGATGGGAAAGGATGGGAAGGGGGTGGGGGGTGGGGGGGGGGTTAGGGGAAGGAAAACTTCCCCCCCCCCCCGAAAAAGGAGCCTCGTTTGGGATGGGAGAAGTACCCCCCCCCTCCCTAGAGATAATGGTTTTGGGGGCTGGACACACGGAGATAATGGTTGGGGGGGAGCAGGATCCCCAGGGACCCTCATTTGGGGGGGGGTGCAGGACCCCCAGGGACCCTCACCTGGGAGAGGGGCAGGACCCCTTCCCCCCCCCCCCCAGACAATGGTTTGGGGAAGCAGCATCCCCAGAGACCCTCATTTTGGGGGGCAGGACCCCCACGAGCCAATGGTTTGGGGGGAGCAGGATCCCTAGAGACCCCCCTTTTGGGGGGCAGGACCCCCAGAGCCCCTCGCTTGGGGGCAGCAGAACATCCAGAGCCCCTTGTTTTTGGGCAAGAAGCCCAGAAACCCCTCTTTTTTTTTTTTTTTGGGGGGGGGGCAGGATCCCCTACAGCCAACAGTTTGGGGTGAGCAGGACCTCCAGGGACCCCCGGGTTGGGGGGAGCAGCACCTCCAAAGACCCTGCTTTGGGGAACAGGACCCCCAGGTCCTGATTTGAGGAGCAAGACCCCCAGAGCCCCCCAACTTGGGGAGCAAGACCCCCGGCCCCCTTGCCCCCCCCCCGCCCCCCAGCTGTGATAGCAGTGACCTCTGCACCCCAACCTGCTTTGAGGCTGCAGCCACCCCCCAGCTCCAGACCCTCTCAGCCCCCCCCCCAAATCCTCACCTCCTCCTTGTGCCTGTCCTGTCACCTAGCGCAGGGTGCAGAGCCCCAACCCGCTCAGTGCAGCGATGCAGAGACCTGAACAGCTCAGTGCAGTGATGCAGAGACCTGAACCACTTGATGCAGCGATGCAGAGACCTGAAGAGCTCAGTGCAGTGATGCAGAGCCCCGAGCTGCTCCGTGCAATGCTGCAGAGACCCGACCTGCTCGGTGCAGCAGTGCAGAGACCTGACCCACTCAGTGCATCGCTGCAGAGCCCCGACCTGCTTGGTGCAGCGATGCAGAGACCTGACCCGCTCAGTGCAGCAATGCAGAGTCCCGACCTGCTCCATGCAATGGTGCAGAGACCTGAACAGCTCAGTGCAGCGATGCAGAGCCCCGAGCTGCTCTGTGCATCACTGCAGAGACCTGACCTGCTCAGTGCAGTGATGCAGAGCCCAGATCTGCTCAGTGCAGCAGTGCAGAGCCCCGATCTGCTCCGTGCATTGGTGTTGAGACCTGACTCACTCAGTGCAGCGATGCAGAGCCCCAAGCTGCTCCATGCATTGGTGCAGAGACCTGACCCACTCAGTGCAGTGATGCAGAGCCCCGACCCACTCAGCACAGCGATGCAGAGCCCGACACATCGAGTGCAGCAATGCAGAGACCTGACCCTGCTCGGTGCAGCAATGCAGAGCCCCAACACGCCCAGTGCAGCGATGCAGAGACCCAACACACTCAGCACAGTGATGCAGAGCCCCGACACACTCAGCGCAGCGATGCAGTGCCCGACACATCGAATGCAGCAATGCAGAGCCCTGACACACTCAGTGCAGTGATGCAGAGCCCCGACCCTCTCGGTGCAGGGGCCCCACCGAGGCTCTGAGCCCGTTTTAGGGCCTCCAGCTCCGGCCCTCGCCACGGTCACGCAGTGCCCCCGCGTGGGGACGGCCACGCACAGCACAGGCTCCCCCGCGCTGGCACCCATGGGTGGGATAACCAAAAAAAAAAGCCCCACCTGCTACCAACGGGGTGGGGGGGGGGGTTGGGGTTTTGTGCTGCAAACATGGAGGGATTGGGGCAGTGTCTGTAGGGCCGGCTGTCCCCATGTCCCCGTGTCCCCATGTCCCCGTGTCCCCTGGGTATGGGGACAAGGCCCCCGTGCTGGCAGACGCCCAGAATTGGGGCGGGGGGGGCTTCACCTCTGGGGTGGCAGCTTCACCCCGGGGGCATCACGCAGCCAGGGGATGGGGAGACCCCATAGTGGCCCCCCCAAATTCCTCCTCCCCACTTTATTACCCCGCTGCAGCGTCCCCATCCAGCATGGAGCGGGAACAAAAAGCTCGTTAAGCCCCGCTCGTTACCGAGAACACCCCAAACCCAACCCCAAAAGGGGCGGCGGGGGGGGCATTTTTTGGGGAGGGGCACATTTGGGGGACATGGCTGAGAACCCCCCGCAGCCCCCCACACCTTTGGGTCCCCACATCCCATCCCTGCCCCGTTGCCCCCCCAGATGGACCCCGAGGTTGCTTTGGGGCCCCCCCAGCCCCATCCCCACACAGGGGCCACAAATGGGGACGGAGACGCCGAATCCCACCTGGAACCAGCCCCGTTTCCACCGGGCATCGCCCCGGCATCCCACAAAAGCAACCCCCCCCCCTTTTTGGGATGCGGCTGCGGCCCCCCACCCACGCAAGCCGGGCTCATGCATATTCAACAGGCTGCACAACCGCCGCCGAATATCGAGCAGCTCATAACGAAGAGCCTAATTGCAGGCCCGGCACGAAGCTCCGGCCGCCCACCCGTGGGCCTGGGGGTTCTTTTTTTTTTGGGGGGGGGGACAGGTAGGGACACCCCCGACCCCCATTTTTCCAGGAAAACCCCGGTCCCTCCCCGCAGCAGCCGTGCTGAGCTGGGCCAGGGTGGGTCGGAGGGTGGTGCGGGTGGCACGGCGGGGACGTGGGGGACACGGGGACAATTTAAAGACCCCCCCCTCCTCGTGTCTTTGTCCCCTCGGGGATGGTGGCACTGCCATTGGCACAAGGCCGAGCGGCACATGGGGACATCGGCGGGGTGATGGCACGTGGTCCTGTGCCACCCCGGGGCCACCCAGGGGACCCGAGCCACCCACGCCCATCCCCAAACCCCACTGGGGAGCACCCATGGGTGTCACCCCCCTGCCACCACCCCCAGCTCCATCCCCAGGGGACGTTCACACCCCCTCGGTGTCCCCAAGCTGGGGACAACCTGGGGACCCCCCCCTTGCACCCGGATCCAGGCCGCCGCCGTGTCCCTCGTGCTCGGCGGCCACGTGTGAAGGCGCGTCCCCACGTGGCCCCCGCCTCGTCCCTGCTGCCACCCCATGGGGGTCCCAAACCCGGGGTTCACCCCCAGGGAGGGGACGCGGAGCCGTCCCTGTGTCCCCACGTCCCCAGACCCCCGAGGCGGGGCGGGTGGGGGGACATTGGGGCGACGCTCGGCACCCACCCCGTGCGCCCCCGCACCTTGGGGTGCCCGGTGGCGCGCCCCCCACCCCTTTCGGGGACACCCCGGGGGCAGGCGCTGGGGGATTCCCCGGTGCCAAACCGGGCATCCTGATGATGGGGGGGGGTCGGACAGCTCCCGGTTCCCCCCCCCCCTTCCCCTCCCCGCCCTTACCTGCATCGCGGGGGACCCGGCGGAGAGCAGCAGGAGGAGGCCGGGGAAGAGGCGCATGGTGGAGGCGCGGACTCCGCCGTTACCGGAGCCTCCGCCGGGGAACCGGGAGCGGAGCGGGGAGCGGAGCCGCGCCCGTTTCAGCGCCGCAGCCGCATCCCCGCGGCCGGGCCCCGCCGCCGCCGCCGCCGCCACCGGCTGCAGCCGCGGCACCGGCCCGGTGCAGGGCGCGGCGCGCCCGGTAGGGGAGGCTGGAGGCACCGGGCCGGGGCCGTGCTGGGCGGAACCGAAACGTTTTGAGCTGGGTGGAACGGCACCGGGACCGGGAGGGGGGGCTGCCGTGTGTGGGGGGGTGGGGGGGGTGTCCTCTTGCCCCCCCCACCGGGATGCTCGGGGTGCGCGCGGGCACCGGGATGCGGTACCGGGACACCGGGTGGGCGCTGCGCCGTGGCCACGGGGGGCGCACGAAGCCTTCCCCGACCCCCCCCACCTCGTCCCCTCAGGGATACCCGAGGTAAATCCCCCCCCCCGAAGTGGGGGGGCCCCCTCCTCCTCCCCAGCCGCCCCATTTGCGTGGAAATCGGGAAGGATTTGGGGGGGGCAGCCAGCTTCCATACAGTCGCTTTATCGTACAGTAACGGCACCGGGACCGGCACCGAGCTTCCCCAGCTCTGCCCCACGGTGAAACAGGGAGACCCCCCCCCCAAAAAAAAAAAAAAAAAATGGGCAGAGGGCTCCCCACGCAGGAGACCACGGTAAAATCGTATCCCCAGCGATGGCACCGGGAAGGGGGCCGTGGATCCGGTGCCCCCCCCGGTCCCTGCGCGTCGGTGTCGCCGTGCCGAGGGCACGTCCAGTGCTTCACTAAGGGAGCGTTGTAGCACCACGGGGAGGGGGCTCGGGCCCCCCCTCCTTACCATCTGGGGTGCCCTGCCCCAGCTTTGCCCCCCTCCCGCCTCGAGGAGCCGGCAGTATAAATAAGGGGGGGCCCCCGAGGGCAGGAGGGGACGGCGCTGCGGCGGCTCCGAGTCCTGAGAATGCCAGAGCAGAGCCTGGGGCACTGTCCCTGGCGCAGGGGGTGGCAGGGGGGGGGCACGGAGACCCCCGCCCGCCCGTGTCCGGGGGCCGGGCTCAGCCCACGAAGCAGACGGGGCCCAGCTCGAAGCCAAATTTCTGGTTGGCCTCTCCGAAATCGGCCACGGCCACGTCCATCAGCGGCAGCCGCTCGACGCGGGACGAGGACACCTCCAGCACCGTCCGCTCCTGGCCACGGCGTTCCTGCGGGGACGGGAGCGGGTCGAGGGGCTGGGAAACCCCCCCCAAAAAAAAAAGAAAAACCAGCAAACGGGGGTGCTGCAGGGCCTCAGGAGCCTCACCTGGCAGCCGTCGTGGAGGGCACGGATGGGGGCGGCCGGGTGGTCGTGGCCCAGCTCCTCGTCGTTGGCCCCGCGGAAGCGCAGGGCGCGGGCGAAGGAGGCGGCGCGGGCGTCGTACCAGGCGGCGGCGTGCTGGCACGTCAGGGTGAAATTCTGGCGGGCGCTGGAGCTCAGGAGGCGCAGGAAGGTGAGCTGGGGCACGGCCACCGGGTTCCCGTCCGCGTCCACGTAGGAGAACTGCGGGGATGGGGGTGGGGGGGGGGGGGGGACACGGCGCGGGGTTGAGGACCCCCGCGGGGTTGAGGTCCCCCGCGGGGGGGACCGTGCGCCCTCCCTCGAGGAGCCTCGTGCCCGTGGCTCCTACCTTCTTGCCCCTCCTGAAGGTGCTGTACCACGTCCCCGGCTTCTCCCTGTTCCAGGCAGCGAGACGGACCTGGGGGGGTGGTGTGTGGGGGGGGGGGGTGACAGAGGAGGCAAAACCTCGAACCCGCGGCCCCTCGGGGAAAAGCGAGCCCCGAAACGCCCCCCCTCCGCTTTCCCAGCTGGCGGAGAGGATTTTTGGACCCCCCCCCCATCCTCCCCTCTCGAACTCACGGCCTCGAATTTCTTCTCGGGGGAGAGGCAGGTCTCGCCGCCGGCCGTGAAGTTGCAGAAAACCCTGAAGGCGTCGCGGGAGCAGCCCTGGTTGGGGTCGATCCAGTACTCGCCTGGGGAGGAGGGCAAGAAGGACAGACGGACGGACAGACGGACGGACGGGGCCGGTCCAGCACCCCGCTTTTGTCACCCCCCCCTGCCCTCCCGAGCCCTCACCGTCCTGCAGGTGGGGGTGGCAGAGCTGCAGCTCCTTGCAGACGCGCGCGGGGCTCTCGGGGGTGCCCAGGGGTCGCCGCAGCTGCTCGACCTCGGTGCGCAGGGAGCTGAGCGAGGCGTACACCTCCTCCAGCCCCTCGTAGTCCTGGGGGGGTCCCCGCTCGCCCCGAGCCCCCTGGGCTGCCCGCCGGTGCCTCCCGCTCCGGCTCGAGGGCAGCGGCTCGAGCAGCTCAGCCGGGCGGCCCTGGGGAGGGCAGGGAAAAAGGGGTCAAGAGCAGAGCCCCCCCCATTGTCCCTGCGCCCAAAACGTCCCTTACCGGTGGTCCTGGGGGGCCTGGGGGGCCGGTGTCACCTCGGGGACCCAGAGCGCCCTGCAAAAGGAGTCGGCCACGCGGTGCTCGCCCCCTGCTGCCACCCAACTTTGGGGAGTGGGGGGGGGGTCCCATGGGAGCACACGATGGGAGCCCCCACCCTGTCCCCATCCCCGTCCCTCCCCAGCACTCACCGGGGAGCCTTTGGAGCCCTTCTGGCCCAAGGGACCCTGCGGGGAAGAGAAAAGAGGGGAGCGGCGGGGGCTGGGAGCAACCCTGGGCGTGCAGCGGTCCCACGGTGCTGCCCACGACCCCCCCCACGGGGCTCGTGCCCCCCCCCTGCCCCTTTCCCATCCTGGGGACAAAGCCCCCAGGTCCTTTAGGGGTGTTAAAGGCAGGCAGGAGAGGCGCAGGAGGCTCAGGAGGAGGCTTGGAGCACCCCCAAAAGCGCAGGCAAATACTCACCGACAACCCGGGGGGGCCGGGGGGGCCGGTGGGGCCGATGGGGCCGGCCAAACCCTGCGGGGGAGTCAGCATCAGCCCCGTGCTCGCCCTACCTGCGCCTCGTCTCCCCCTCCCCACACGAGCTGCGCAGCTCCCCCTGAAGCTCGGGGGAGACCCCAAACACTCACGGGGTCTCCTTTGGGTCCTGGGGGGCCCTGGATGCCCGGGAGCCCCTGGTCTCCCTTCTCCCCCATCTCCCCCGGTGGTCCGATGAGCCCAATCAAGCCGGCGTGGCCCTGGGGACAAAAGGGACGGTGAGGCAGCCACCTCCCCAAGGAGCAGCCCCCCAGCCCCCACCCCAAAAAAAAAAACCCGTCCCACCTTCTCTCCCTTGTGGCCGGGGTCTCCTTTGAGGCCGGGCAATCCCACGGGACCCTAAAAGAGGCAAAGTGGGGGCGGGGGGGGGGGTCACGGTGCCCGCGCTGCGCCCGGCCGGGATGGCTACGGGATGGCCCTGCCTTACCAGGGGGCCCGGTGGTCCCGTTTGTCCCGGTGCCCCCAAGAGGCCTTGTTCGCCCTGGAAGAGATTTGGGGTGGGAGAGGGGCACGGGGGTGAGCCCCCCGCCCCAAAAAATGCCCCTCTGAGCTGCCGTCGCCTCCAGTTGCAGCGGTGGGGGCCGAGGGGACGTCTCCAAGCCATGGTTTTGGGGCCGCATGGGAATGTCCCCACTGCCCCCGATGCCCCTGTCCCTGCTGACCCCATCCCCGCTGTCCCCATCCTTGTCACCCATCTCCAATGTCCCTGTCCCCGCTGTCCCCATCCCCGCTGTCCCCATCCCTGTAGCTCATTCCCAATGTCCCCAACTGTCCCTATCCCCATTGTCCCCATCCCTGTATCCCATCGCAATGCTCCTGGCCCTGCTGTCCCCATCCCCACTGTCCCCATCCCCATATCCCATCCCTGATTGCCCTGTCCCCGCTGTCCCCATCCCTGTAGCTCATCCCCAATGTCCCCACTGTCCCCATCCCTGTTGTTCCGTCCCCACTGTCCCCATCCCCATATCCCATCCCTGATTACCCTGTCCCCACTGTCCCCATCCCCACTATCCCCATCCCTGTAGCTCATCCCCAGTGTCCCCAGCGTCCCCACTGTCCCCATTCCCATTGTCCAGTCCCCACTGTCCCCATCCCTGTAGTTCATCCCCACTGTCCCCACTGTCCCCATCCCCAATGCCCCTGTCCCTGCTGTCCCCATCCCTGCTGTCCCCATCCCTGTAGCTCATCCCCAGTGTCCCCACTGTCCCCATCCCAATGTCCCCATCCCCGTTGTCCCCGTCCCTGCTGTCCCCATCCCTGTAGCTCATCCCCAGTGTCCCCACTGTCCCCATCCCAATGTCCCCATCCCCGTTGTCCCCGTCCCTGCTGTCCCCATCCCTGTAGTTCATGCCCAATGTCTCCACTGTCCCCATCCCCACTGTCCCCATCCCTCTGTCCCCATCCCAATGTCCCCATCCCCGTAGCTCACCCCCACTGTCCCCATCCCACTGTCCCCATCCCAGCTGCCCCCATCCCTGTAGCTCACCCCCAATGTCCCCACTGTCCCCATCCCAATGTCCCCAACCCCGATGCCCCTGTCCCCACTGTCCCCATCCCTGTAGCTCACCCCCACTGTCCCCACTGTCCCCATCCCACTGTCCCCATCCCAATGTCCCCAACCCCTCTGTCCCCCTTCCCTCTGTCCCCGTCCCCAGCACTCACCGCGGGGCCGGGGATCCCCCGCAGCCCTTCGGATCCCGGTCTCCCCGGGGGTCCCTGCGCCCCCACGGGTCCCGTCTTCCCGGGTGGCCCCTCGGTGCCAGGCTGCCCCTGGGGACACGGGGGGGGGACACGGGGAGCTGAGGCTGACCCCACACCGCGTCCTGCCCTGGGCTGGCGGGGGCAGTGAGTTTTGGGGGGGGGTCGGGGGGGGCCACCTACCTTGGCACCCTTCTCGCCCTGACGGCCCTCGCGCCCCACGGGTCCCACGGGTCCCTGAAAAAAGGGGGTGGGGGGGGGGCACCAGGAGCTGTGGCTGGCCCCGTTTGCAGCCCCACTGTGCTGTGCCCCCCCCCCCAAAATCCTCCTGCTCATCCCCTACTCACCCTCCGCCCGGGGGGGCCTGGGGGGCCCGGTTCCCCTGATGCGCCCGGCGGACCCTAAAACAAAACCGGGGAGGGGGGGGGGGATTTTGGGGTGAAAATGGCCCCAAAACGGGGACTGGGGGGGCGCACGGATGTGCAAGACCCCCGGGGAGGGGGGTTTAAGCCCCCCCCCCCCGCTGCCCCACTCACCGGCAGGCCGGGGTCCCCGCTGTCACCCTTCTCTCCAACAGCCCCATCCAGACCCTGCGACACGGGGCAGGGGGGAGCTTTTGTGCTGCCCCCCCCCCCCCCCCCCCCCGAGCCCCCTCCCCAAGGTTTTTGGGGTTCCTCGAGGGGGAGAGAACCGCGGTGTCCCCCCCACCCCCCCCAAAGCCCGGGGTGGGGACAGGGGGTGACATTGGGGCACGGTGGGGGGGGGGTGGGGGGCAAACTCACCGGTGGGCCGGGGTCTCCGGGGGGGCCGGGATCCCCTGGGAAGCCGATGGGACCCTGGAAAAAAAGGGGGGGGGGAAATGGGGGGGGGGCTGGGAGGGAGCCCCAGAGCTTGGGCCAGCGGGAAGGGGCACGGGTTCGGTGTTTCTGGGGTGGGGGGGGGGGCTGGGGGCGTCTCGCTCCTCCCTTTACCAGGTTGCCTTTGGCTCCATCCTCTCCGGGGGGGCCTTTTTTGCCGGGGGGGCCGGCTGCCCCCGACGGCCCCGCGTCTCCCTTCTCCCCCACGTCTCCTTTCACACCCTGCGGAGGGAGGGGGAGCGATCATATTGGGGGGGTTCGGGGCATTTTGGGCAGGAAAACGTTCGCCGGGTTCTGCCCCCCCCCCCCCAAAAAGGGACACCCCCCTTTGGGGTGTAATACTCACGGGGGGGCCAGGCTCTCCAGGGGCTCCGGGGTCCCCGGCTTCACCAGGCTCACCCTAAAAAGCAAGGAGAGGCACTGGGTGCAGGGAGGTGCACGTGGCCCCCCCCCAACCCCCTGGCTCCCCCCAGACCTCAAGACCCCCGTCGCCCCCCCCAGTCCCAGCCACATCCTTACCTTTTCTCCCACAGCCCCCGGCTGTCCCACGCCGCCCGGCATTCCCTGGGGACCCTAAAAGCAAGAGGATGGGGGGGGGGGGACACCCGTCGGCACCCCAAATTCCAGCCGAGCCCCCCCCCCCCCCCCTCCCCGAGCTCCACTCACCTCGGCACCGCTGGGTCCCTGCGGCCCACGGGGTCCTGGCGCTCCGGGGGGTCCCTGGCAGGGAGGGGGGGGGCACAGAGCGGGGTCAGACCCCAAAGAGCCACGGGGGCTGCGTGGGGAGCTGGAGATGGGGGTGAGGGACTCGGAGGGGGGTCCAAATTCGGGGGGGGGGGTCCGAATCCGGGGGGGGGGTCCTCACCATGGGGCCAACGTCGCCGTTTTCGCCCTTTTCGCCCGGGGGGCCCGGCATGCCCTGTGGTGGAGCTGGGGTTAGCTGGGGGTCCCTCGTGTCCCTTGTTCCCAAACCGTGGTGTCCCCAACGACCCAGCAGGCCCCCCCCCCCACCCCCCCAGCTGGGGGTCTCCTTACTTGCAGGCCGGGGGGGCCGCTCAGGCCGGGGTGACCCCGCGATCCCTCGTCTCCTTTCTGCCCAAACATCCCCTGCTGCCCGCGGCGCCCCGGCTCCCCATCCGCTCCCTGCCAAGAGAGGGGTCGGGGTCAGGACCCCGCAGACCCCATTGGGGGGGTCCAGGGGGGGGCATGGGATGGAGCCGAGATGGGAAGCGGCGCGGGCAAGCGCTCGGTTGTGGGATCGGGGGAAGAAACGGGGTGGGAAGGGTCCCCCAAAAAAAAAACAACTCACCGCAGGGCCGGGGTGCCCGATGGGTCCCTGGATTCCTGGCGGTCCCGGAGGGCCCTGCGGGGACAGCAGCACCCCCGTGGGGTTTGGGGGGGGCCCCCAAAACGTTTCTCCCCTCGCTCCTCCCCACCTTGCCCCGTTCCTGGAGCTGCTTTGCCCCTCCGGGACCCCTCTGGGGGGCAGAGCAGCCCCTCGGCACTCACCGCCTCGCCCTTGTCTCCTTTGCTGCCCTTCTGTCCGGGAAGCCCCATCTCGCCCTGGCCAGAGGGACACGGTGACAAGGTGACAAACTCCTGTGTGTCCCCCCCTCACTGCTGTCCCCCCCCCATGTCACCCACACGCGAGCCGGGAGCGCTGGAGGCCAGGGAAAGCTGGCACGGCTGGGGAAGCAGGGGCCAAGGAAAATCCCCCCCGCTCCCGGGGAAGCCACAAACCCATCGGGGGGGGGTCCCCGGACCCCTGGACGCATCCCCGAGCCCCCCCCCCAGGTGATACCAACAGCAAAACGTGGAAAAAATCAAAATAAAATTAAAAAAAATGCTGCTGGGGGGGCTGAGGTGCACCCCCCTCCCGCGACGACTCACCTTGTCCCCATCCTCTCCAGCGGGGCCGGGGGGGCCGGGGGGTCCCGGCAGCCCCAGGGGGCCCTGGATCCCATCGTGCCCGGCCGGCCCCATGGGACCCCGCTCACCCTATGGGGAGGAAGAGGAAGGGATGAGGAAGAGGCCAACTGGGCCCCCCCAGCTCATCCCGGAGCTGCCCCAAACCCCCCCGCCTCGCCCCCCTGCGCCCTGCGGCACCTACCGGGGACCCCTTCTCGCCCAGGGGGCCGGGGGGGCCCTGTGCACCCCCCCGGCCGGGCAAACCGATGCCTCCCGCGGCCCCCGTGGGGCCTCGCTCGCCGGGGGAACCCTGGGGAGAAAGGAGAGGCAGGGGTGGAGGGGGAGAGAAAGGCTCAGCAGCCTTCCTCCCCCCCCCCCAGTCACCCTCCTCCTCCTCCCCGAATTGCGCACGAGGGAAACCCCAAAAACTTTGTACTCACCGTGGGGCCGGGGGGGCCGGGGGGCCCTTCGCCACCCTTCAGGCCGGGAGGACCCTACAGGAGGGCAGGGGGGGTTAGGATGGAGCCCGCTCCCCCTCTCCCGGGTGGGCTGTTTTGGGTTGTGCCCCCCCCCCCGGCGCAGCACTCACCGTCTCTCCGGGTGCCCCCCGTGCGCCGGGGAAGCCGTGGATGCCGGGGGGGCCACTCTTCCCTGCAGCACCAGCCGGGCCGGGGTCTCCCTGCGGGGGGGGGGACAGGAGGAGCAGAGAGCTTTGCTCTGACCCCAAAGAGCCGGGGGAGAGCCCCCGAGACCCCCCCAGAGCTCACAAAGGGGGTGGGCGTGCGGCCCCCCCAGCCCCGCTCCTACCTTGGCTCCTTCTCGGCCAGCAGCTCCGGGCAGACCCTGCTCCCCGGGGGGGCCGGGGGGGCCTGGGTGCCCCCTCTCGCCCACCGGCCCCGTTTCGCCCAATTTACCCTGCGGGTAGAAAACAGGGTCAGCATTTTTTTTTTTGGGGGGGGGGGTCTCTCCATCCATCCAGGCTCACTTCCACACCGAGCTCTGCCGATTTTCCCCCTCACCTGGGGTCCCACCACCCCCGTGGGGCCGGGGGGGCCGGTTTTGCCGTGAAATCCCTGCGGAGGAGAAAGGAAAAAAAAAGAAAAAAAAAAAATTTGGTTAAAATTGGGTTTCTCCTGCTGTCCCCTCGGGGGGCTGGGGGTTCGGGGTGGGGGGGGTCTCACCGGCTCGCCACGCTGCCCTGGGTGTCCCGGCAAGCCGTCCTTCCCGGGGGGGCCCTAGGTAGGAGCAGGGGGTTGTGGAGGGGAGGGCAGGGGGACACACCAAAACCCCACTCCTCTCCCCATGCTGCCCCCCCCAAAAAACTTACAGGGGGCCCTTTGGTGCCCGGGAAGCCGTGGGGACCCTGCGGACCTTGAGGGCCCTGTGGGAAGAAGGAAAAATTTTGGCGGTGGCGCTGGAGCTTCCCCCAAAAGCTCTGGTGCCCCCCCCCCGTCGAGCCTGGCACCCCGTTACCCCCGTGCTCGGCCCCGTTCCTTTTTGGGGTGGCTTTGTAGGGGCGCACCCCGTGCAGCGTCTTTACCTTCTCCCCCACCACGCCGGGGGCCCCATCGTGGCCAGGATCTCCCTGGGGAGACAGAAAGAGGGTGGCAGCAAGGGGGGAGGGACAGTGGGGACAAGGAGGACCCCAAAACCAAGCTCCTACCAACCTTTGGGCCGGGTTTCCCTGTAGGGCCGGGCAGCCCTCGCTCCCCCGGCAGGCCCTGTGTGGGGGCAAAGAGCAGGGTGAGGAGTTGTGGGGTTGGGAGGGGGACAGGGGACAAGAGGGGGGTGGCACACGGCTGTCCCCAAAGCAGCTCCTGTAGGACGCAGATGGAAGTTTGGGGCTGGCTGCTGTGGGAAATGAGAGCCCCCCCCGATCCTAAATGCCATGGGATGTGGGTGGGACGCAGGGCATGGGGTTGTGGGGTAGGGCAGGAGCCAAGGAAGGCCCCAGGATGGGTGCCGTGGGCCATAAATGGCTTTGGGATGGTCGCCACGGGGTTGAATCGGCCTTGGGGATGGCTGCTGTAGGGTAAAATCGGTCCCGGGGTGGTGGCTGTGGGGTACAGCCAGCCCCATGATGGTTGTTGTGGGGTATAACCAGTCCCATGGTGGTCACTGTGGGATGTAACCGACCCCACAATGGTCACTGTGGGATAAAACCGACCCCACGATGGTCACTGTGGGGTAAAACAAACCCCATGGTGGTCACTGTGGGGTACAACCAGCCCCATAATGGTCCCTGTGGGATAAAACCGACCCCATAATGGTCACTGTGGGGTATAACCAACCCCATAATGGTCCCTGTGGGATAAAAACAACCCCATAATGGTCACTGTGGGATATAACCAGCCCCACTAGGGTCATTGTGGGGTATAACTGGCCCCATAATGGTCCCTGTGGGATAAAAATGACCCCATAATGGTCCCTGTGGGGTACAACCAGCCTCCTTATGGTCCCTGTGGGGTACAACCACCCCCACCAGGCTTCCCGACGGCACCCAGGGGTGCCCCCCATCAACACCACCCAGGGGTGCCCCCCATCACCCCCAGCTCGGGGTGGGGGCCGCGGCCGCTCACCGGGGGCCCTCGCTGTCCCGTCTGCCCGGCCTGGCCAGCCTTGCCCTGTGGGGAGAGACGAGGTGGGGGGGGGACAGCAGCACACGGGGGGTGTCCCCCCCACCCCAGAAGGACGTGGGGGACGGGGAACGTCCCAACGGGGTGCTGTGGCGTGCTGTAGGGCACTCACCCTCTTCCCTTTCTCTCCTGCCAGCCCCACGGGACCCGGGAAGCCAGCGGATCCCTGAGGACAGAGAGCACGGGTCACAACCCGGGGACACCTTGGGGACACCTTGGGGACACCCCAAATGCCACCCCCCTTTGCTCACCTTAGGGCCCTGACGCCCGGGATAGCCTGGGAGGCCCGGCACCCCCAGCTTGCCCTATAAAGGAGAGAGCAGGGTTGAGGTGTGGGCTACTGGGGGGACACGGGGACACGGGGATGGGGACATGGGGACATGGGGACAGTTCTCACCTTCTCCCCCGCGGGGCCAGCGGCACCCGGCTCCCCCATGGGACCCGTTTGCCCCTTCAGCCCCTCGGGGCCGTCCTCGCCACGGGGTCCCAACGAGCCTTGGTCACCCTAAAGGCAAGGCAAAGGTGCAGGGAGCACGCTGCCAGCTGGTCCCCAGCTCCCCCTCCCCAAAATATCTCCCCCTCCCCAAAATATCTCCCCCTCCCCAAAATATCTCCCCCTCCGGCTCCATCCCACTCCGTACGACCCCAAATCCTGCAGCCCCGTGGGGAGGATCCCCCCCCCCCGGATCCCAGCACCCCGCTTACCCTGTCGCCCTTGGGACCCATGTCGCCCTTGAAGCCAGGGAATCCATCTTCACCCTGAGGGGGGGGGGCAGCAGGTTTTAAGGGGATGGGGCCGTGCGGATGGGGTCGCAGCGTGGGGCCGAGCCCCAAATCCCAATGCAGAGCTGCCTCCAGCCGCAGCCCTCACCCCCCCAACCCCAAGGCTACCCCAGGGCAGGGGCGAGTGCCCCCCAAAACCTGGGGCTACTGCAGGACCAAGACCCCCCCACCCCGCTGACCCCCTCGCCACCCCACCCCTTACCTTCTCCCCTTTGCTGCCCTTCAGGCCCCGCACCCCAAAAGCTCCCTGCAGAGACAAAAAGGGGGCCGAGGGAGGACCCCAACCCCGGGGGACACCCCCCCCGGGCCCCCCACCTCGTCCCTTAGCAGGGCCACGCAGCGTGTGGGGTGGGGGGGAGCTGAGCTTACCTTCACCCCACGGGGTCCCGGATAGCCGACGGGACCCGGGGCACCCACGGGACCCTGGGGACAGGCTGAACATCAGCAAAAAACCCACAGGGGAGACCCCACAGCCGTGCCTGGGACACGGGGTTGGGACCCGTCCCCTTACCTGGAGGCCCTTTTCTCCGGTCGGCCCTTCTCGGCCAGGGTGACCCTGCAGGGACACCCCAAAAATGAGCCCCAAGATGGGGAGGTGACAGCGGCGTCCCCGTTGTCCCCGCGGTGCCGGGGATCAGCCTGACCCCAAATCCCCTCTCCGGTACTCACCGGGGGCCCGTCGGCCCCAGCCACCCCTTGGATTCCCGGCTTCCCCGGAGGGCCCTGGGCGAGAGGAGGACGTGAGGGGGGGGGACACGGTGGGACCACCCCCTCGTCCGTGCCAGCTCCAGACTCACCTTGTCCCCCGGCAGCCCAACGGGGCCCTGGGGGCCGGGCAGACCCTGCGAGAAAACAGTGGGGTGCTGAGAAGGGCCCCCCAGCCCCATGGGGACACCCCCTTGGCCCCCCCATCCCTTACCTGCGGACCGGGGTTTCCTTGCTGGCCCGGGGGGCCCGGCTCCCCTTGGATTCCCTGGGTGGGGGGCAGAGGAAATCCATCAGCACGGCCCCAAAAAAAAAACCCTGCGGGCACCCTCCCGTGCCTCCCCACCCTTGGGGTTAATTTGGGGTGGGGGCTCCCAGCAGGGCACCCACCACGTTGCCCTTGGGTCCCGGCGCGCCGTCGATGCCGCTGGCACCCTGCGGGGGGGGGGGGGGGAAAGGAGGGAGCCTCAGGGCGCTGCACCCCAAGGCGACGCCCTGCAGAAAAAGCCCGGACGGACAGACGGGGACGGACAGACGGACGCTGCCCCTTACCGGTGGTCCCGGGGGGCCGGGGGAACCCCGGGAGCCGATGAGCCCCCGCATGCCCTAGGGCCAAGGAACGGAGGCGTTAGCAGGGGGCCAGAGCCCGAATCTCCCCTCCAAAAAGCTGCGGGGGGGCCAAAACCCCCCAAACGTGGCTGTCCTGGTTCTTCGTGCCCCCCAAAACCTCCTGGGGATGGGGGACAACCGAGGCCAGCCCCCCCCCCCCCGTGGATACTCACGGGTTCCCCCGGTTGTCCCCGTGGTCCCGGCAAGCCGTCGGAGCCCTGGGGGGGGACGGAGAGGAGCTGAGCGTGTCCTGCCCGCACCACCAGGGCCTGATCCTTCCCCAGCCCCCCCCCAGGATCCTCACCCTGGCTCCTTTCTCCCCGGGGGTGCCCGCGGGTCCTGGCTTCCCCACGTCACCCTACGGGACGGAGAGGAGGTGAGGGGACACCGGGACGGGTGGCGGCAGGAGGGGACGCGGCGCGGTGGCACTTACCCTGTGGCCTTTCTCCCCCGGCAGCCCCGGCAAACCATCGAAGCCCCGGTCACCCTGCGGGGCACAAGATGAGCCCACGGCCCCCTCCCCCAAAAAAAAAAGGGGGCCGTGGGCGTCCTGGCACCCCAAGCACCTTGGGTCCGGTGTCCCCCGGGAGTCCCCTGGCACCGTCTGCTCCAGCGCGACCCTGCGAGAAGGGGGTGAGGAAGGGGCAAAAAGCTCCGTGCCCCCCCCCCCCCCAGGGGTGAGGGGGCAAGTTTGGGGGCGTGTGGCAGCAGGGTAAGGCGTTTTGCGGGGGGGGGGCTGCAATTAAAACCCACAGCGCTTACCCGTCTGCCCAGCTTCCCCGGTGGTCCCGGGGGTCCCTGCAGTCCCCGGGGACCCTGATGGAGAAGAGGAAGAGGAGTGAGAGGAGAGGAAGGCTTCCAACAGCCCCCCCCCCCCCCAACCCCAACCTTACGAGACTCACCCGCGGCCCCATGTCCCCTGCGTCCCCTTTCAGGCCCGGGTGTCCTGGCAGACCCTAAAAAAAAACGGAGAGCGTGGAGCCCCCGCCACGGGGGGGTGCCCAAAGACCCCAGTGTGAGGTGGGCACCCCAAGGGGGTCCCGCAGCAGCCCCCACGCCAGCAGCACTCACCAGGGGACCCGGGCGGCCGGTGAGCCCCATGGGGCCGGGGGGGCCCTTCATGGCAAGCTGGGGAGGGAAAGGAGGAGAGGGGTGAGGCGGGAGGGGGGAGGCTGAGCCGCGGGGGTGGGCGCGGGGGGGGTCCTGACCTTCGCCTGCTGTAGGATCGCCTGGGCTTGGGCTTCTTGGAAGGAGACGGTGGGGCCCTTGAGGGAGTCCCCCCCAAACTGGAACTGGGAGAGGAGCGGGGTGAGGGCAGGGGGGAGCCAGCAGCCCCCCCAGCCTCACATCCCAGCCCCTACCGGCAGCATGATCATGGTCCCGGCGGGGCCGCGGATCCCGTCGGCTCCTGGCAGCCCCGGCCGTCCCGCGGGGCCCTTTTTTTTTGGGGAGGGGGAAAGGGGGGGTGCTCGTCACCGTCACGCCAGCAGAAGCCGAGCTGTCAGGTCAGGGCCTGCAGCTCCATCGCCCCGCACGCCCCGGCACGCAGCCGAAACGCCTGCGGCCCCACAGCCGGCCCCGTTGCGGGGCAGCTCTCCCTCCCCGTCTGCTCCATACCTGCTCTCCGGGGTCCCCGGGCAGCCCTGGGAGCCCCGGTGGTCCCAAAGGTCCCGTTTCCCCCTGCGGAGGACACGGAGGAGCGTTAACGCTTGGGCTTCTGCAAGCCCTCCCCGCAGCAGCACCCCCCCCCTGCTCCTTACCGCAGGGCCCGGGGGTCCCGGCGGCCCCTCGAATCGCCGACCCTAAAAGAGAAAGGAGTGAGCACGGCGCGTCCCTGCGCCCCGTCCTGCAAGCCACCACCCACAGGTGACCCACAAGAGGGCTCTAAGTGTCCCCGGGGAGCCACATGCCCCCCTTCTCACCGGTTCCACGACGGCCGGCTCGCCCTTGTCCCCTTTCAGGCTGGGTTCCTGCGGGACGCAGCGCGGCGCCGGGGTCAGGGACCGCGGCCCCGAGCTCGGGGCTGAGCTCCGAACCGCCTGCAGGACCCCCGGACCCCATACCGTGGCCCCAGCTCGTCCGGCCGTGCCTGGAGGGGGTCCCGGTCCTCGTCCCCAGCGTTACCTGGGGAGCCCGGATCACCGTCTCCTCCCGCTCGGCGGGGCCGAAGCGCTCCGGGCTCGCGGGGTCCCCGTCGTAGTAGTCCTCGTAGCCCGGTGGCTCCCCGCTGGCAACCCCAGCGGCTCCGTCCTCCCCGGATTCCAGCACGAGCTCCTCGCCAGCGTCCTGAGGGACAGGGTTTGATGCTGGGGATGCGCAGATTTTGGGGATCCCCTGCCCGCTACTGCTCCCGGCCCCGGCGGTACCTCGAAGGGCTCGGTGAGGTTCAGGGCGACGCTCACGGTGGTGGCCAAGCTGGAGGTGACCGGTGGCGAGGAGCTGTCCTCCGGGGACGGCGGCGTCGGGGTGGGTGTGATGCCCTTGGGTGATGCGCAAAAGGGCACGGGGTGAGGATCTCAGCACTACAGCAAAAGGAGGCGCTGGCCCCTTTTGGGGAGGACCCCTCACGGGGTCCCGCAGCGACGCCGCGATTTTGGGGTGTCCCCAAAGCCGCAGCCCAGCTTCGGGACGCCGGAGCCGTTGGTCTCTTGGGTTTGGGGAGGGCGAGGCAGGGCTGGGCAGCCGGGGCTGCCGTTCCCTTGCACGTCGGGGCCGTGCAGCCCCTGGCTCCGAGCAGCACCTGGAGCTCGGCCACCCCTCGCCGGGGCTCTCCCACCCGGCCAAGGCTGAGTCATCGGCAGGAGGGACCGCGGCCCTTGGCCAGCCTCCGGCCTCCAGCTGCAGCCCCGACCCACTTCCAGAGCCAAGGGAGGACGAAGGCGAAGAGGGGGCTGCCCCCAGGGGACCCCCAGCGGGTCCTGGGACCAGGCCAGGAGCCGTGGGGACGGCTCAGCCCCAGGTGCAATCGGGACCGGCGGCCTTACAGGCGCGGGGAGGAGCCGGCACGGCCAGCGCCCTGCCAAAATCGCATCCAACAGACCCAAAGGTCTGGCTCTGCCGGGGCCAGCGCTGCCGGAGCCGGCCCGTTTTGCCCCAAATTGCACAAAGACGAGGCGGGGAAGCTGCTCTGGAGGCAAAGCACCGTGCCGAGGCACTGCCAGCTCGGAGACGCATCCGGGTCCCTCGGGCCACGCACACCGCTCCGTATTTAAACCAGATTCGGGGCTCGGCTGCTCACCCTCACTACCTGGCTGGCCACGGCGGAGGGCTCGGGGGCCTCGTGCTGCTCCTGCAGCTCCTTGTTCCTCCTCTTCTTGCCCTTGCCCTTGCGCTTGCCTTTCCCCTTGCCCTTCTTGCCCTTCCTACGCGGGGCGGCGCTGGGCTCCGGGCCGCTCTGCAAGGGGCAACGCAGAGAAAAACGTGGGCATCTGGGGGTGTCGGCAGGAGGGGAGCACCCAAGGGTCCCCCCCCGAGCTTGGTCGGGTGCCCACCTCCTCCGGGAAGGGGGCCAGGAGCGGGTAGAGCAGGGGCTGGTCGCAGGCTGGCATGTAGAGCTGGCAGTAGGAGTGGGCGGCCGCGGGGTCCGGCACGATCAGCAGCTGCTGGATGTCACCCTGCGGCGAAGAAGGAGAGGGCGAAGGGGGTGGCAGCAGGGTGGGGTGGGGGGGGGGAATTGTTCTTTTTTTTTGTTTTTTTTTTTTTTAATTCCCCCTCCCAAGACGCCCCGGATGCGTGCCCTGTCCCCGCACAGCTCGGGACAGCCAGCACGGACACCCCCTCGGCCCTGGCTTGCAGGCACAGGGCGGGGGGGAACGGACAAAGGCAGCCTTGTCTGCTCCCTGGGGGGAAAAATAAGCGGGGGGGGGACAGCAGCTCCATCGCCTCGCTGCCTCAAAGCGTCCTCTTTGCCCGTGGCCCCTGACATTTGCAGCGGGAGGGAATGCGAGGAGGGGAACGGGGACAGGGAGCAGCCCCCAGCGGGAGCGACCCCCAAGGCGTCACCCCATTTTCCTGTGACAGCCGGGACGACGGCACGGGGATTTTTTGGGGTGTGTGGGGGGGGGACCCTCACCTCGAACACCTCCTCATCCAGCAGGCGCGCCCCGAAAAGCGTCACCCCCTCGGTGCTGACGACGGGCCGGGGTCCTCGCTCCAGCGGCAGCGTGGCGAGGAGGTGGCAGTCCACCAGCAGGGACACGTTGGTGCCCTCCACGGCCAGCGCCACGCGGTGCCACCTGCGGAGACGGGGCTGGTTTGGGGCGAAAAGGAGCAGAATCCGGCCTCCCCCCCGTGGCTCTGACGCTCACCTGCCGTCGGCCAGGTTCACCTTGCGGAAGACGGGGTAGCGCTCGGGGGCCGGGTGCCCGTCCTGGTCCTCGTAGAGGAAAACGGGCGAGCGCCCGACCTCCAGCCCCAGCTGCTGCACCCCGCGCTCGTCGTAGATGGAGAGCAGGAAAGCTTGGCCGCCGCGCCGGGCACGCACCGTGGCCAGGATGGAGAAATCCTCGGGGAAGGAGGAATCTGCAGCAGGGGTGGAACCGGGGGGGCGTTCAACCCGAGCCCTAGGGATGCTCGCGGTCCCCCCCCAAAAAAAGAAAAAGGGTGGTGGTGGGAGGGGGGGGGGTACCGGGGAAGAGCTGGCGGGTGGGCGCGCTGAGCTGCGTGCGGTTGTCCACGCGGAAAGCCAAATCGGGGTCCTCGGTGCCGGGGCGCTGGGTGCAGATCCCGGCGGTGACGGCGACGCCGTCCCGGCCGTCCTTCATGCCCAGAGTCTGCAGCACGTCCACGGGCACGGCTGCGGGGCGAGAAGAGACCCCCCCCCACCCCCCCCCGCAGGGTTATTAGGACCCCCCCCCAACCCGAAAAGCCCCGAATCACCCTCGGCGGTGATTTTCGCCCCGCGTCCCCATCCCCCTGCCTGCGTCCTGCCAAAACGGGGCCGGTGCCAGGCAGCTGTGTGGGCCCAAGGTCCGGTCCGCGGCCGCCAGATTCCTCCGGCGCATTCCTCCGCCCCCGCGGCACGGGAGCACCCCAAGGGGCTGGAGACCCCCCCCCTTTTTTTTTTTTTTTACCCTTTTACCCCCCCCCCACGCGCGCACGCGCTCCCCCTGAGCGCCCCGTTTGGCTGGGCGACGAGGGGATCCCGCAGGGTTTCGGGCGTGCTGAGGGTTAATCCCGGCACGGCCAGGTGTGTGGGGACGGGGGGGGGGGGGGGGACATAGGATTTGGGGTGGGGGGGGGTGAATGCAGCCACATCAGACAGCACCGGGCCCCCCGCCCCAGGGTGCCAGATGCACGGAGGAGCCTGTCCGGGCAAGCTGGGGAGGGGGAAGCGGGTGCAGGAGGTTGAGTGGGGGGGGGAAAAATTCCTCCTGGGGCTCCCCACGCTGTGCCCCCCCCCCATCTGGGGCACCCTAAGTGACAGCGGGGACACGGCCGGGGCTGGGAACGGGCTGACCCCGCAGCGGCCGTGCCGAATCTCAGGCCCTCCTGACCCCGGCACATGGGGCTGGTTTCCTGCCCGTGCTCCCCGGGGAGGGCTCGTGGCGTGCCGGGACCCCCCCCCCAGCAAGCCAGGACCCCCCCCCAAAAACCACCACCACCACCACCCACCCCTTTCCCGGCACAGCGGTCGTGGGTGGTCCCGGCCCCACGGATTCCTGGCCTGGGTGTTTTGGGGTGGGGGCGTGGGAATGCCGAAGGTGAATCCCCGTTATTGGCACCAAAATGCCCCCCCCCACCCCAAAAGCCCCCCCAAGTGACCCGGCTTCGTGTCCCACCTGCTCCAAGCCACGCACCGTGGAGGGGACACGGGTGCCTCTGGGGACACCGAGCCCTTGGGCTGCAAGGGGGGGCCCTTAACCAGGGTGGGGGGCACCCCTTCATTGGGTGGGGGGGGGGCACCCTTAACCCTGAGGGCACGACCTCCACGCGGTGACCCCCCCACCCTCACCGCTCCCTCTCCCAGCCCAGGGGGACCCCCGCAGCCACCTCCGGGCGGGTGCCCCCCAAAAATGGGTGCTTGCCTGCCCCCCCCCCGGGTGGGGTGGGGTGGGGGGGGACACCTCCCCCCCTCCCCACCCCTGTCCGTGGTGCTGAAGTCACCGGGCCCCCCCCCAGACCCCAAGAGGGGACCCCCACGCGTGCCCACGGCAGGGGGGCGCGCAGCGCGGGACACGCGTGGGCGTGGGGAACCCCCCCCCCAAAATACCCCCCCCCGGGCCCCCCCACGCCCCCCGGGGTACCTGCGGTGGCCACTGGCAGCAGGGCGAGGAGGGCGAGGAGGGCGGCGGGGCGCGGGGGGGGCTCCATGCCCCCGGTACCGGAGCGCACAGCTCGGCCCTGCCGCCGCCGTGCTGAGCCCAGCGGGGCGGGGGGGGTGTGTGTGGGGGGGGGGAAAGCCCCGGCCCGCCCAAAGCCCCCGCCTCCAGCCCGGCCCAGCCCCCCGGGCGGAGCCCCCCCACCCCCCCCGGTTAATTTAACCCCCCCCCCCGGTTCGGGAACACGGCCCCCAAAAAGAGGGGCTGGGGGGGAGAGACGCAAAATCGCATATGAGGAGGTTTGGGGGTGCCGAAGTGCCCCCCCATGGGGAGGTTTTGGGGTGCACTGCCCCCCCCCGGGGTAGATTTGGGGGTACAAGACCCCCCCACACAGGCAGGTTTAGAGGAGTATGACCCCCACCCCACTCCCAGCCCCACAGGCAAGTTTGGGGGCACACAAAACCCCAAATGGGGAGGTTTGGGGGTGCAAAATTGCCCCCCATGGGGAGGTTTGGGGGTGCACTGCCCCCTCCCGGGCAGATTTGGGGGTACAAGACCCCCCCACACACAGGTAGGTTTAGAGGAGTATGACCCCCACCCCACTCCCAGCCCCACAGGCAAGTTTCGGGGCACGCAAAACCCCAAATGAGGTTTCGGGGTGCCGAACTGCCCCCCCATGGGGAGGTTTTGGGGTGCACTGCCCCCCCCCGGGGTAGATTTGGGGGTACAAGACCCCCCCACACAGGTAGGTTTAGAGGCACTTGTCCCCCACCCCACTCCCAGCCCCACAAGCAGGTTTTGGGCACGCAAAACCCCAAATGAGGAGGTTTGGGGGTGCAAAATTGCCCCCTATGGGGAGGTTTGGGGGTGCACTGCCCCCTCCCGGGCAGATTTGGGGGTACAAGACCCCCCCCCAAGTAGGTTTAGAGGCACATGTTCCCCACCCCACTCCCAGCCCCACAAGCAGGTTTGGGGCACACAAAACCCCAAATGGGGAGGTTTGGATGTGCACTGCACCCTCCCGGGCAGATTTGGGGGTGCAGGACCCCCCCATGGGCATATTTGGGGGTACAAGATCCCCCCCCCCAGGCAGGTTTAGAGGTGCTGAGCCCCTCATCCTACTCTGACCCCATGGGCAGGTTTAGGGGTTCAAAAAAAACCCCACAAAAGAGCAGCTTTGGGGGTGCAAGACACCCCCCCCCGCCAGGTTTGGGGGTGCACCCCCCCCCCGAAACAGCCAAATTTAGGGCTGCAAGACCCCAAATCACTTCCAGCCCCCCAGCGAGGACAGCAGGATCGGGAACGCGCACCCCCCAACCCCACTGCCAGCCCCACAGCGAGGTTTTGGGGTGCACAGCCCCCCCCCCCTATGGTGCTCCCAACCCCACAGCAAAGCCTGGAGGGTTAAAGGGGGGGGGGATTTGGGGGCGCCCGGCCCCACACCACAGCTGCCGCTCGCCCGTGCTGGCCCCCGGGGCCCGGCTGGCCGCAGCCACCCCATTGCCTCATCGCCTGAGTCACGGCCCCGCTGACCCCATTTTCCCATTTCCTGGCAAATATTTACCATGGTTTCTGCAGTAACAGGGCCCCCCCCGGACGCCCCCCGGCCTTTGAGCCGAGCCCCCCGACCCCATATGGCACCGCAGCCCCCTCCCCAACCCCATGGGCACCTTGTGGCAGCGCCCCTAAACCACCCCGGGGGGGGATATGGGGTCCCCGTGGCAGCACCTCGCTATAGGGCCGCAGCGCCGCGTGCCCCCGTTTGGGGTTTTTATTTGTTTTTTGGGGGGGGGCTATGGGCAAAGGATGGGGGCTGGAGGCTGTGGGACCCCGCTATGGGCTCGGGGAGGCTGATCCCGCCGCCACGTGACGCCGGGTCCTGATCCCATAAGAGCCTTTGGACTCGAGGCCAGCGCAGCCATGGCCGGCCCCGCGCCCCGCACCGTCCTCGTCACTGGCTGCTCCTCCGGCATCGGCCTGGCCGTGGCCGTGAGGCTGGCGCAGGACCCCCAGCGCCGCTTCCAGGGTGAGGAGGGCGACCCTCGGCCCTAGAAATCCTTTTGGGGTCGGGAGGGCGAAGGGTTTGGGGTCCCACCTTGCTGCGCTCACCCCAACGAGGGCACCCTCGGGGTTTCTTCCTCCCCGTAGCGCCCCAAAAAATTTCACGCCCCCTTTCACCCAGGTGTCCCCCATGTGCTTGGGGACGCGAGGACACGGGGACAGGGACAGGGACGGGGTCGGGGACGGCACCTGCAGCACACACCACGCTTGGGGCCGGTGTTTGCAGCACCCGAGCGGACCCACACGGGGTCCCCGCACCCTATCCTCGACCCCATGCCCCCTGCTCGCCGCGTCCCCTCACCCCGTGCACCCCGTGGCCGACCCTACAGCGGGGATTAGTCTCCGGGAGAAGGATTTAGAGGCTTTAGAGTGTTACCAAAGCAGCTTAGGGGAAAAAGGCCGCCCGGGTTTGGCTCTCCAACCCTCGGCCCTACAACTGCGGGGTTCCCCGCAGTCATCGCCACCATGCGGGACCTGAGCAAGAAGGGGAAGCTGGAGGAGGCGGCGGGGTCGGCGCTGGGCAAGACGCTGAGCATCCAACGCCTCGATGTCTGCAGCGACAGCTCGGTGGCCGAGTGCTTGAGCAGCATCCCCGGGGGCCGGGTGGACGTGCTGGGTGAGGACAGCGGGGTTAAGAGGGGGTGTGTATGGGGGAAATGGGGACCAGGATTGGGTTCTGAGCCCCCTCCGGGGCCGCCGCAGTGAACAACGCCGGCGTGGGGCACGTGGGCCCCGTGGAGAGCATCAGCGTGGAGGAGATGAAGCGCGTCTTCGAGACCAATTTCTTCGGGGCGGTGAGGATGATCAAGGCCGTCCTGCCCGAGATGAAGCGGCGCCGCAGCGGCCACATCGTGGTGGTCAGCAGCGTCATGGGGCTGCAGGGTGAGGCCCCGAAGAGGGGGACGATGACGACCATGGTGGTTTTGGGGGGGGCTTCGCCCACCCCAGCCCCTCTTTTCCTTCAGGGATCGTCTTCAATGACGTCTACGCCGCCTCCAAGTTCGCCGTGGAGGGGTTTTGCGAGAGCCTGGCCGTGCAGCTGCTGCAGTTCAACGTCTTGTGAGCACCAGGAGACCTCAGGGGGGGAGAATAGGATCGGGGGGACCCCGCAGAGCCCCCGCCTGAGCTCTCCACACCCTTACAGCGTCTCCATGGTGGAGCCGGGCCCCGTCAACACCGACTTCGAGCTGAAGCTGATGGAGGAGGT
Organism: Aythya marila; assembly: GCF_965140915.1. Lineage (NCBI taxonomy): Eukaryota > Metazoa > Chordata > Aves > Anseriformes > Anatidae > Aythya > Aythya marila. Next base: position 966,752 of record NC_139073.1, on the reverse strand, counting down.
GGCGCGCTCCGAATTCCCCGGCGCCGACGAGGCCACGGTGCGGTACTTCAAGGACGTCTACCTGCCGGCCTCCCACGAGATCTTCGCCACGCTGGGGCAGAGCCCGGCGGCCGTGGCCGAGGTGCGAGGAGGACGGGGTGGGAAGGGGGGGGACACGATTTGGGGCCATGCCTTCGAAGGGGACCCTCGGCGCCTCAAGGCTTAGGCGGCTTCATCCGTCCCCAGGCTATGGTGAGCGTCATCGGGGCGCGGCGGCCGGCGTTCCGCACGCAGACCAACGGGCTCTACACGCCGCTGGTGGCCCTCAAATACGCCGACCCCTCGGGGGACCTGTCGGTGGGCACCTACTACCGCCTCCTCTTCCACTACGGGACCCTCTTCCACCTCAGCATGGCCGTGCTGCGGTGCCTCACCTGCGGCTGCTTCCGCCGCAGGATCGCCCCGCTCTGAGCGCGGCGGGGGTCTTGCCGGGGAAAAAAAAAGGTGGGGGGGGGTCTTCGGACCAACGGCGGCCCCCCCCCCCTTTGTTGGGATTGGGGTTGGGGAGGTGGTGGGGGCGCTGCCCTGAGCACCCCGGTTGTGGGCAGGGGGGTGAAGGGATGGGAGAGGGGTGGGGGTCCTGCCGGGGCTCGGCCCTCTGAGGTGTGGGGAGGGGGTCGGGGAGGCTCGGGGGGCAGCGAGGAGGTGGGGAGGGGGCTTGGGGACCGGTGGGGGGAGGTTTTGGGGGGCCTCAAAGGGTTACAGGGCTTGGGGGGGGGGGGAACTGGAGGTATTGGGGCATTTCTGTGGGTTTTAGGGTGTTTGGGGGGCAGCTCTGAGGGGCTTTAGGTTCAGGGAACCCTAGGGCAACCCCAGGGGGGGTCTCTGTTTTTTTGGGGGGGGAAGCTTTGGGGGTTTTTAGGGGTGTTGGGGAGCCCTGAGGAGGCACGGGGGGGTCTGGGGTTGTTGGGTGTTTGGGGTAGTGCCAAGGGGAGGCCTGAGGGAGCTTGAGGGGGAGCTTGGGGGGCGCTGAAGGGGCTCTGGAGGGGTTTTGGGGAGTTCTGAGGGGGTTCTGAGGAGGTTGGGGAGATCTGGGGGGTGTCTGGGGGTGTTGGGGACCCCTGGGGGGGGCTCTGAGGATGTGGGGAAGGGGCTCTGGGGGTATTGGGGGAGTCCTGGGGGGACTTGGGGGATGTTGTGGAGTCCTGAGGGGGGCTCTGAGTGTGTTGGGAAGCCCTGGGGGGGCTTTGGGGGTTTTGGGGTGTTTGGAGTAGTGTCAGGGGGAGGTCTGGGGGGGTTCTGAGGGTACTGGGGAGCCCTGGGGGGGCTTTGGGGAACACTGAGGGGGGGTCTGAGGATATTGGGGAGCCCTGGGGGGACTTCAGGTGGCTCTGAGGAGGGGGGGCTGAGGATGTTGCTGGCTCTGGGGGTATTGGGGAGCCCCCAGGGGGGCTCTGAGGACGTTGTGGAGCCCCGAGGGGTTTTGGGGACCCCCGGGGGGGCTCCATTAAAGCTGTGACTTCGCCCCCCATTGCACTGAGCTTTGTGCTGGCGGCTACACGGGGGGGGGGGCTCGGAGCCGGGCCGGGGACCGGCTGAGAAACCCCCCCCGGTACCCCCGGGCCTCGGAGGCCTCCGGGGGGGATTTTTGGGGGGTGGGGGGGCCGCGTAACCATGGCAACAGGGGGGGCGGAACGCGAGGAGCGGGCTCGGGGGCGCGTCGGAGCGGGGGACCGGCCGGAAGTGACGCAACGGGGGAACGCTTCAAGGGTGGGCACCGGAAGTGGCGGCGGCCGCATGGTGGCGGCGGCGGCGGAGGAGGAGGCGGCGGGGAGATGGGGAGGCCCAGCAAGGTCCGGGGGGGGGGAAACGGGAACGGGACGGGGGGCACGGAACCGGGGAGGGGGTCGGGAACGGGACCGGGAGCGGGATTTGGGGGTCACGGGGCCGGGGGGAACCGGGGAAGGGGCTCGGGGCACCGGGACCGGGACCAGGCCTCGGGGAGGCGCTGGGCCTGGGGGGCTGGGGGGAGTGGGGGGGGTCGGGGTTGGGGCTGGGGGAAGCGGGGAAGGAACCGGGAACGGGTCTGGGGGAGTGGGGAGGGGCTGGGAGCAGGATCGGGGAAAGGACCGGGTCTCGGGGAAGCGGGGAGGGAACCGGGAGCCGGCCTCGGGGGCTGGGGAAGCGGGGAAGGGGCCTTGGGGAACGGCAAAGGGGCCGGGAGCCAGCTTCAGGGAGCGGGGAAGGGCTGGAATGGGGTGAAGGGACCCAAAATGGGCTGAAAGGGGGCAGGGAAGGGGCCAGGAGCGGGTCCTGGGAGCTATGGGGTAAGGGAAGGGACCGGGACCGGGCTTCAGGGAACGGGGAAAGGGCCGGGGGAACGGGAGGGGGCCAGGAGCAGGGAACCGGGGCAGGAACCGGGACCAGAACTCAGGGAACAGGCCAGGAACGGGCTTCACAAAATGGGGAAGGGGCAGGGCCATGCCTTAGAGAACGGGGAACCCAGAACCAGGCACCCCCCGGAGCACAGCACCCCCAGAACCGGGGCTCCGTCCTTCCCGGGGGGGAACACAGCATGGATTGGGGGGTCCCGGGGAGGGCTGCACCCCCTTTCCTGCCCCTTCCCGGTCCTGACCAGTTGCCCCCACAGACCAAGAACCAGAAGAAGGAGCGGGCGGCGGCGGTGCAGCAGGCGCAGCAGGACTTCGGCACCGTCCCCCACTCCTTTGTCTTCCACCGTGGCCGCGTGGGCAAGAACGTGCGCCAGCTCATCCTGGACGTGCGCAAGGTGATGGAGCCTTACACCGCCCGGGCCCTCAAGGTGAGCACGGGGACGGATCCTGCCCCGGTTACCGGGCTCACCGGGAACCTCCCGGGGGAAGGATTTCAAGGGTTTGCCCCTTTCCCCCCGCTGCAGGTGCGGAAAAAAAACTCGATGAAAGATTTCGTGGCTGTGGCCGGGCCGCTGGGGGTGACGCATTTTTTGGTCTTCAGCAAATCGACCTCCAGCATCAACTTCGTGAGTGGCTGCGGGTCTTTTTTTGGGGTGGGAGGGGACGATTTTGGGGGTGGATTTCCTCCCTCTGCTGGCAGCTGCAGCTGATGACAAACTCCTGCTGAGCCTCGGCGCTGATTTTGTGCAAAGTAAACGCACTGATGCGGCTGCGGCGCTCGCTCCGGGGGGTTGAAAGTCGCCTCCCCCCCTGCTCATCGTTCCCTTTTTCCCCGCAGAAGCTGTTTCGGCTGCCCGGGGGCCCGACGCTGACGTTCAAAGTGATGCAGGTGGGTGTCCCCGTGCGCTGATTCCACCCCTGTTGGGTCGTGGAGCAGCTCCTCATCGCCACCACCCCGTTGCCCCCGCAGTACTCGCTGATCAAGGACGTGGTCTCGTCCCTCAAACGGCACCGCATGCACGAGCAGCAGTTCACCCAGCACCCGCTGCTGGTGCTCAGCAATTTCGGCCTCCAGCAGATCCACGTCAAGCTGATGGCCAGCATGTTCCAGAACATGTTTCCCTCCATCAACGTCCACAAGGTGAGGCGGGTCCGACTCCGGGATCCCCCCCGCGGGGCTCGTTTCTCCTCCTAAAACTCCTCCTCCTCTGCCCGCAGGTCAACCTCAACAACATCAAGAGGTGTTTGCTCATCAGCTACGACGCCGAGACGCAGCTCCTGGATTTCCGACACTAGTAAGCACGGTGCTGTGTGCCTGGAAATCCTTTTTTCCCTCTCTTTTCCCTCACTGCTCGGCCCTGCTCACCTCCTCCTCCTCTTCCTCGCCCCGCAGCAGCGTGAAGGTGGTGCCCGTGGGCGTGAGCAAGGGCCTGAAGAAGCTGCTGCAGGAGAAATTCCCCAACATGAGCCGCTTGGAGGACATCAGCGAGCTGCTGGTGAAGTGCGTGCGGGGCCAGAAGGGTTCGGAGGCGCCTTCCTCCCGGCCCCAACGCTCCTCTTCCTCCCGGGCAGAGACATCAACCTGTCGGAGAGCGAGGCCGAGCAGGACGGGACCCACAACACCCTGGAGCTGCCTCAAGCCTACGCCGGCCGGGGCAACATGAAGGCTCAGCAGAGCGCCGTGCGCCTCACCGAGGTGCGTGGGGAGGACCCCGGCCTCCCGACGGCGCCGTGGAGGCCGCGATCGTCCCGGGGAGCTCGGGGCTGAGCTGATTTTCTGCTCCCGCCTCGCCTAGATCGGGCCCCGCATGACGCTGCAGCTCGTGAAGGTGGAGGAGGGCTTGGCGCAGGGCAACGTGCTCTTCCACAGCTTCAGTGAGTGGCGCCGGGCTTCTCCCTGCTGAGCCTCCGCTGTTGGGGGGGTTGAGGTCGGCGCCTGGAGCTCGGTTTTCTCCCCGGCAGTTCACAAAACGGAGGAGGAGGTGCAGGAGATCCTGGCGAGGAAGGAGGCGAAGCTGAAGCTGAAGACGGAGCGGCGGCAGCAGCAGGAGGCGGCCGTGGAGCGCAAGCGGCAGCAGCGGGAGGCTCACCGGTGAGGCGGGAGGGCAGGGAAGGGAGGAGAGGAGGAGGAGGCAGCGGGATCGGAGGCTGGTTGAGCACCAACAACGCTTTGGCAGGGAGAAAAGCCTCGCGGGGATCCGGAGGAAACGGCAGCAGGACGGCGACAGCGACGCCGAGGACCCCGGGGCGCCGGAGCAGCAGGATGCGGCCGGGCAGTCGGACGAGAGCGACGCCGAATATTACCGGCAGGAGCTGGGCCAGGAGCCCGACGAAGGTGAGTCCACGAGGGGCTGAGGCTCAGCCTCTCTTTTTTTCCTCCCTGCGTGGCTGATGAAGCGAAAAACCCTGAGCTTGCCGTGATCTCGGTTGCAAGTAAACGCGCTGACACCTCCCCCGGCGCCAACGCCGCCCGGCCAACCCCTCTGCCCCGCTAAACTTCCCCTTTTTGTGTTTTTATTTTCGGCATCCGCCCGCCCAGATCTCTTTCCCAACCGTGCCAAGAGGCCGCGAGGCCCCTCGGGCTCTGCCGTGCCACGGAAACGCCGGCGGCGCAGCCAGCAGGAGCAGCCCGGAGCCCCAAAACCTCGCCCGGTGGCACGAAAAAAGGGCCCGGCGCGGACGGACTCCAAGCCCCAAGGAGCAGCCGGGCGAAAAACGGGACGAGGAAGCGAGCGGCCGGCCCGGGAGGGACAGAAGCACGGCCCCAAGAGGCGAGGGAAGCTGTTGGCCAGGGGAAAAATCATTTTCAGGCGGCCCGGGCACGGCAAGAAGGGGAAGCGCTGAGGCTGCAGCCGCCTGCCACGCGTGGAGACTGTGGGGGGGAGAAGGAAGTGGGCACCGAGGGGGGGGGCCCTGCTCCTGCTCAATACACGCTTGGAACGAGCACGTGGTGCTGTGCTGGCCGTGGGGGGGGGGAGCGAAAACGCGGGGTCAGCTTAATTTAATTAAGGTGGGGCGTGATTTAATTGGGCAGAGCTCGAGCTGCCCGCTTGTGCCAGCAGGAAGGGGACGGGGCCGTCACGGCTGCGGTTTTGAGGTGGCTCGAGAAGGGGAAGCGCCCGTCCCTGCCCCGTTTCCTGAGCCTCGGTGCCCCGGGGTGGGGTGCTGGGAGGAAGAGGAGCACAAAGGGCACCGGGGACAGCGTGAGGAAGAGCACGGCTGCCACCTCGGAGGGGACGGTGAGCACTGGGAGCGGGCGCAGAGCCACAACGGGGTGAGTGGGACGAGTTTTGGGGCTGCGGGGACGCATCCTACCCCCCAAAAAACCCCAAAGGGGCTCGCTAATCCTCCCCAATCCGCCTCCAACCACCCCACGCTGAATCAGCGACCCTAAAACCACCCCCGGCATGGCCAACGCCACCTCGGGCAGCCCCTGCACCAACTTCAGCCGCTCGCAGGAGGCGCTGTGGCCGGTGCTGGCGGCCCAATTCCCCCTGGCCCTGCTGGGCAACGCCTTGGCCGTGTTCCGCTTGGCCCGCGAACGCCCGTGGCCGGCGCCCGTGGTTTATTCCTTCCACCTCTCCGTCAGCGGCGCCCTCTACTCGCTCTCTCTGCCCGCCCTGGCGGCTTATTACCGGCCTCCCAAACGCTGGAGCTACGGCGCCGCGCTCTGCAAGCTCGAACGTTTCCTCTTCAACTGCAACCTCTACGGCAGCACCTTCTTCGTCGCCTGCATCAGCCTCAACCGCTACCTGGGCATCGTTTACCCGCTGCGGCTCCACGGGCGGCTGCGTTCCCGGCACGCCCAAGCGCTGAGCGCGGCCGTCTGGGTGCTGGCCGCGGGGCTCTCAGCCCCCACGTTGGTTTTTTCGGAGCTGCAGGAGGAGGAGGGGACGGTGGAGTGCTTGGGGAGCGCGGCGCGGGAGCGCCTGCCCCGTTACATCCCCTACAGCCTGCTGCTGGCGGCGCTGGGCTGCGCGCTGCCCTTCCTGCTCACCGCCTTCTGCTACGGCGCCGTGGCCCGCGTGGTTTTTCGCAACCCGCACCTCAGCCCGCTGGAAAAACGCAGGATCGGGGTGCTGGTGGGGGCCAGCGTGGCCCTTTACGCCTTCTCCTACCTGCCCTACCACGTCTTCCGCAACCTCAACCTGTGGAGGCGCCGCCTGAGGCCGGCCCTGGAGGACTGCGGCGTCTCGCGGGCCGTCCACGCCGCCGCCCAGCTCGGCAAAATCCTCGTCAACTTCAACATCTGCCTGCACCCGCTGCTCTACGCCGCGCTGGCCGACAGCGTGCGTTGCTGCTGCTGCTGCTGCAAGGAGCAAGGGGAGAGCCTGGAGCTGCAGCCCCGGAGCGCGGCGGGAGCACGGAACGGGGACACGGCCCCGCCGCAGGGCGCCACGAGGCCCTCGGGTGAACGTTTTCCACCCGGAGAGGTGGGGGAGTAAAGGTTAAATCGTCAGCGTTGCGTCGTGGTGCGACTTTTGGGGTGAAATTGCTTGTTTTTTTTAGGCTAAAAAGCTTAGGAGGGTAGAAACAGAGGACGCGGCGGCGTAGTGCTGTAGTATTTTTATTTCGAGGGGCCTGCTGCGCAGAGGGGAGGCAGCGGGGTCAGTTGGTGGAGGGTCTGCGGAGGAAAAAAAATGATGGGGTGAGGATGGGAGCAGCCAGAGGCAAGCCCCCAGCATCCCTAGGTGCCCCCCCAGCACCCTTGGGTGCCCCCCAGCACCCTCCCGTACTCACTTGGCCCATTCCACGTTGAGGATCAGGTGGTCGTAGCCGAAACCAGACACCCCGGCGATGGCACGGGCCGCGTCCTCGCGGCGGTGGAAGCTGATGAAGGCAAAACCCTTGGGGAAAAAAAACGAGGGAGAGGGGTGAGGAGGAGGAAGAGGAGGTGTGGAGGAAGAACAGGGAGGGGTGGCGGCCCCCAAAAATCCCTCCTGACCCCACCTTGGACTGCCCCGTGGCCTTGTCCTTGGCCAGGTAGATCCTGGAGATGGAGCCGAAGGGGCGGAAGAGCTCCTGCAGGTCGGTCTCACGCGTGTCCTCGGACAGGTTGGTGACGCGGATGGTGGCGTTGTCGTCGGCTGGGGGGACAGGGGAGGCTCAGGGGGGAGCAGAGGACACTCGGGGGGGACACAGGAGGCCGAGGAGGCCGAGCCTTACCCCTGCGGTTGGGCTGCATGGACTCCCCGCGGCGGCTGGCGCCGTCCCTCAGGCTGGGCGGCACGTACTTGCCCGTCTTGCTCTGCTGAGCCTGCACCGGCTCCGGCTCTGCGGGCAAAAAAAAAACAAAAAAACAACAGGAGGCCTGATAAAACCCCAACCGCCCCAAAATTCGGGCAGGGGAGAGCCCCCAGAGGAAGGATTCGGGGTGCCGTACCTCCGGGCAGCTTCTCCTTCTCGCCCGTGGACAGCCCCAGCTGCTCGGCCAGCTCCTTCTGCATGGGGCCCAGCGTGTCCTTGTAGGGGCAGCGCGTGGTCCAGTGGTCGCCCTTGCAGATGCGGCACGAGACGATCTTCTGGCCCTTCAGCTTGTTCATCGGGTCCTCCTCCTCTTGGCAGTTGAGGTCCTGGGCGCAAGGAGAGGGGCTCAGCACCTTTTGGGCCCGTTTAGGGGCTCCCCGGGGTGTCCCCCCGCCTCGTCCCCCAGCCTCACCTCCTTGCTCGTGATGAACGTCATGAAGACGTCGTCGCTCACGGTGGTGGTGGCCACGTTCGGGCCGGGGGCGTCGAACTCCGAGTTGCCAAATTTTTTCCAGTTCTGGGGAAAAACGAGGCAGATTGGGAAGTTTTCCTCACTCACGCTCCCTTCCCAAACCATTCCAAACGCAGACCGGGTAAAAAACAGCAGCTCCTGGAGCGCTGCCTTCTGCTTTTCCCTTTCTACGGAAGAAAATCCATCCTGCTGCTACCCTCACCACAAAAAACTCTCACCTTCCGACGTGCCACCGCCTTGGAGGCCTTCCTGGTTTCGATGCGGAAGGTGCGGATGATCTGGGGAAGGGTCACAGAGACAATTAACACCCCCAAAAGCAACAAGGGGGAGAGAGACAGCAAGGAGAGGCCCCACTCACCTTCACCTTCCTCCCATCCTCCTCCTCGCGGTACTCCGTGATGGTCTTGATGTTGCCATTGATGAGCTCCTTCGGGGAGGGCAGCGGGCCTGCGGGGTGGGGAGCAGTGACTGGGCTGCCCGGGGGGGTTTAAGGGCAGGGGAAGAGCCCCCCCCCTGGGGATTTTAGGCAGCTCTTACCTCCCTTCAGCAGCTCGGCCTCAGCGCTCAGGCTCCCCCCGAGCACCCCTGTCAGGGGGATGTCCTTCAGCAGCTCGCTGGTGATGCATTTGTCTGTGGGAAGAGAAGTGGAAAATCATCGCTGCCAGGGTTTGGAGTGAGCAAAGCAAAGGGGGAAAGCACCCTGCTGCTTTTGTGGGGTCTGATCGCTGGTTTTATGGGATCGTGGCAAGCAGAGCCTCTCCCAGTAGGGAGGAGAGGAGCCCCACGCTCTCTTCTGGGCACAAAAAAAGCCGAAAAGCTTTAAAATTGCAACAATCAGGCTTCCTCCGCCCCTAAAATGGGCGACATATGGGTGGTGAGAGGAGCGCTGCTCTCTGTCATGGCTCGCACACAGCCCGCTCCCTCTCTCAGTCCTGGAAACCAAGGTTGGGAGCCCCGAACCGAGCCCTGCGGGGGATTTGAGGGGAATTTGAGCTTTTTTTCTTGAGAAAAAAAATCAGGGGGGCGGCGGGGGGAGGGCAGGGAAGCCGCCCCCCCCCCCGCCCCGATCACTCACCGTCTTCTCCTCCCTCCTCTTCCACCTGGTCGGCCCAGCTGGGCTTCGAGCTGCGGACACAGCACAGCGTCAGGCGCCGGCCCCGCTCCCCCCTCCGCCATTTTGAGGCCCCCAAGCCCCCCCCCCCCCCCCCCCCCCCGGGCTCCGTCCCTGGGCCCCGACTCCCCGCCGCTTCCCTCCAATGCCCCCCCACGAGCCCCGATTCCCTCCCCCGGCCCCCGATTCCGCTTCCCGAGCCCCGCTCCCCCCCTTCAGGCCCCCTCCCGCCGCCCCGGGCCCGGCCCCGCTCCCTCACTCGTAGTCGCCCGTCGGCATCGCCCCGCCGCCTCCCTCACGCGTCCCCACCGGAAGGGAAGCGCTTCACTTCCGGCCAGCCGGGCCTCACTTCCGGTGCCGGGAGCCGGCAGCGCGGTGCATGCCGGGAAGCGGTTGCTAAGCAACGGCCCGCGGGGGGGGGGGGATTGAGGCCTACTGCGCCCCCCCGAAGCCTGAGAAAGGCGTGGGGGGAGGGGGCTATAATTTATAGGAGAGATTTATTTGAAGAAATATTACAACATATAAAAACTACATAAAGTATCAATTCCCACTTGTACAAAGCGGCCGATTATTTTCAATACATTGCGGCGTAAAAACGGGAGATGGGAGGGTGGTGGGGGAGGGAGGGGGGCCAGGGCAGGGCCGGGACCTGGGGGGGGTCCCGCCGGAGGTGCTGGGGGCCCCGTGGGCACCCTGCCGGGGCCGGGGGGGGCTGCACCGGGGGGGGGAACCGGGGCGGTAGTGGAGTTCGACCATCACAGACAGCGGCGGAGGGCAGAGACGTGGGCACGAGCACAGCCGCAGGGAAGGTCCCACGGACCGAGAATTTTAAAAACAAACCAAAAAAAAAACAAACAAAAAAAAACAAACCAAAAAAAAATCAAAACAAAACCAAAAAATAAAAGGGGATAAAATAAATCAGTGCATGTTTGGGAGTCCTGGTGCCGGAGGCGCGTCAGTCAGCCGGTTCCACCGTTTCCATCTTCTCCGGGGCGCTGGGCGCTGTGGGGAGAGGAGGGGGGCGATGGCGGCGGCGCTCCCCGAGCCCCCGTTATTGCCCCCATTAATTCTCCACCTCCCTCATCTCCTGCTTTAATGGAGCAGAAACGCCAATCCCAATCCCCTGAGCCCCTTCTGGTGAGGTGTAGGGACCGCTGGCCCCGCACCTACCCGCGGTGTCTTCCCTCAGCTTCGCCAACACACACGATTTGATCTCCAGCCCGATGGCTTTGGCTAGAGGAGGAGGCACTGCGTTACCGACCTGCGACAGAGGTAGGGTTACGTTGGCGCGGGCTCGGCGGCGGCGGCGCCGCGGGGCTGCGCACGAGCTGCCGCGCTTCACCTGTCTGTGCTTGTCGAGGATGTTCCCGAAGAGCCGGTAGGTATCGGGGAAGCCCTGGGAGCGGGCGCACTCCCTCACGCTCACTACCCGGTGCTGCTCGGGGTGCAGAACCCGGCCCTGCGGCGACAAATGAAGCAGCTGAAGAAAAGAGAGAGGGGGGGGGACACCCTTCGTTTTGGGGGGGAGAGATCCGGCGGCACCCACCTGCTTGCCCATGGGTTCGGGGTTGGTGACGGTGGTGCTGAAGAAGCCGTCCCACTCCAGCCGCCCGTAGAGCCCGGCCCAGTGGTTGTGCCGGTTGCCGGTGTGGGGCAGGCACCAGGGGATGAGGGTGTTGAACTGCCGGTCTGCGGGGTCGCAGGGCTTCCCTGGGGGAGACGGGGAGCAATTATCCAAACATTAAAAATAAAAAGCAGCAAAAGCTATCAATCCGCTGCTCTCTCCCCAGACTGACCCTGTGGGGCCGCGCGCACCACCAGCCCGATTAAACTTGATCACAGCTCGCTGTGAATCGCCTCTCGAGTGGCTCCCATCAGAGGCAGCTCCGTAAATGCCAGCAATAATAAAAAAGCATTTGAGGAACACGGCCACATTTGAGGAACACGGCCTCATCTGTGTCACTGGAAAGCGTGGAAATGAAATAACTTTGCCAGCCACAGCAGATGAAATTAAAGAATGAAGCTCATAGAGCAGGCTGGGAAATTCACACTCGGGAGGTTTAAAAGAGCAAATACCAGCTGAAGCGGGGCGAGTAGAAGATATTATTTTATACGTTTGAGCTGCAGAGGGAAAATTGGTTTTGCAAGCGTTTATATCAATGGTGAAGGGAGCAGTTTGTCCTGCGGGGATGAGGACACCAGGACGAGGTCCGCGGGAAGGAATGGGCGTAAGGGGTGCTGGGCTGAATTACCTAACCCTAATTAGCAAGATTAGAAGTGGATTTGACCCCGTCCCACCACACAAGGTGCAGGAAATCTCCCAGTCCACGGGCTGGGGTGCTGACGCCTACCTTCTGCGCAGGAGCAGACTCCCCGCAGCGCTCCTGAGCTGCTGCGGCCGTTCTTCTTCTCGTGGTGCGTGTACCGCAGCTTGCGCGTGGTCGTGCCGTCCGACAGCCGCACCTCGATGTTGGGCAGGTCGCGCCAGTCGGAGCCGGGGGCCAGGGGGATGTGTCTCATCCGCGCCGCGACCAAGGCGCTCATGTCCTGCAAACGCCAAGCCTGCTGTCACCTCCCACCGCCCCAGCGCTCGGTGGCAGGGCAAAGGGGCTCAGAGGGACGCCGGTCAGCCCAGCACCAGGTCTGCGGCCCCATTGCTATCACTGTGGGAGAGGGAGAGATCCCAGCAGCTCCACCAGCCTCGTTTTTGCCTCTCAAATTGCCCCAAGTTTTGGGATAAACACACAGGGACTGCTCGGGGATGATCTCACCCCGTTTGCTCAGCACCCACAAAACATCCCTGCCCTAATCTCTGGGTCTGGCGGGTGCTAACGCAGCGTCACCCCCCCCCCGCCACGTACCTTGCAGATGTGATCCCTGAGGATGGGCTGGTACTGGGAGCCCCGGATCTGCCGCTGGAACCAGGACTGGGGCTCCCCATTGTAGGAGATCTCCAGGGCAGAGGCACCGTTCCGGATTTCGGGCAGGTCGGACATGGTGTCCCGCACCGTGATGGTGCGGAAGGGGCCGGAGTACGTCCTGGGAGCACGGGGCAAGCCATGAGCAGCTAAACCCTACGAGCTAAACCCTCGACGAGCCACGCGGCGCTCCGAAGGCTCACCGGGTGATGTTGCTGACGAACTTCTTGTCGTCCACCACCACGCTCAGCTGGCAGGCACGGGGCGCAAACACGTGCAAGGGCTCGGGGAACATGGGCAGCTTCTCACCGGGAGCCGCAGCAAGGACGATGGCTCTCCGCCGCGTCTGGGCCACGCCGTACTGGCCAGCCTGGGAAGGAAGGGACCCTCCTGAGCAACGGGGTCTGGCAATCCCTGTCTAGTTTCCCCCCTAAAAAGCTGGGAAGCTCCCTCGAAAGCAGAGGAGTGAAGGAAACCAAAGAGCTCAAACGGCACCGCTTTGGAGGGGACGGTTCAGAGCAGAGCCAGGCTGGAGTCAAAGGGGTTTTGCTCTCGTGAACCGCCTCAGGGTGCCGTGCTCGTGCCCCGAACCCACCTGCAGGACCCCGAAGGTGCACTGGTAACCCATGCGGACAAGGCAGCGCAGGGTGAGCTTCAGCACCATGGAGCGCTTGAAGGACACGAAGTTCCTGACGTTCTCCAGCAGGAAGAACCGCGGCCGGTAGTAGTCGCAGTAGCTGCCAGGAGGGAGAGGGACCACGAACGAGGATGGAGCAGCGGTCGAGGCTCCCGGGGACGTGCCCGCACCCCGCCACCTCCTTACCTGAGGAAGGAGACCACCAGGGAGTTCTTGAACTTGGAGTAGGTGCGGGAGTTGAAGCGATTCATGCCGCTGAAGCCCTGGCACGGGGGGCCTCCGCACAGCATCTCCACGTCCCCCTTCTGCGGCAGCTTCTGCCCCAGCGAGTTGGTTTTCTCGCCGGACATGACCAGCTTCAGCAGGACGTTGCAGTCCTCCGTGAAGACGGTGGTGCCAGGGTTGTTCAGCCGGAAAGCCTGGGCGGCCGGCTCCCACATCTCGATGGCCCACAGCGTCTCCGACACGCCTGGGGAGACGAGGCAGAGCGTCCTGGGCTTGCTCGGATGAGCAGAGCGCCGCTTCGTGCTCCCCGATCCAGCTCGGGGCTCCTAAGATAAGGGCTGGAGGAAGCGAGCAGCGAGATTTCCCCCCCCTCTGCCGCTCACCTGCCTGGTGGAAGCCCTCGGAGAGCCCCCCGCAGCCAGAGAACACGTCCAAGGTCCGCAGCTTGGGCAGCTTCAGCTCAGCAGGCTCCTGCTCGCTCTGCTCGCAGGTGACGGACGACTTCCCTTTGCCTTTGCCTGCAAGCAGAGCCCCGCTCACATCAAAAGGCAAAGTCATTTCCTCCGCTCAGTGCTTACAAGGTGAATTTTTCTGCCCTCCTCCTCCTCCGCAGCAGCTAAACCATCGGCTTAAAGCACCTTTCTACCCGTAATTCTTCTGCCACTGCCAGAATACGCCCCTGCACTTGGAAGGAAAGCCTCTCCTCTTCCCCCCCGTGATCCCTTTCCACCCAACAGCCCGTGGATGCAGTCAGACAGCTTCAGGCTCAGACCAGAGCCGCAGGAGCTCGCGGAGCAGCTCCTCGCCTTGGCAGGGTTCAAAGCCCTACGCTAGAGAGCGGCCAGCCCCAGCAGAGGGCTGCCAGCAAGGAAAAAAAAAAAACTTCAAGAGGGGCCAGTTGCCGTTGCCGAGAGGTTTATTTCACAGAGGTGAGGTCCTTGCACAGCTGTCCCTTAAGAACAGAGCCACAGACCGCAGAGCTGCATCCTGTGAGAGCACCGGAGCGGGAGAAGAGCCCAGCAACATCTGGCTGGTGGCAAATCTTATCTCGGCTCCGCAGCACCCAACGGCAGGCGCGAACGGGTGCCCCACGCCGCCACCCACCCCCTTAGGCACTCACCTTTCCCTTTGCCTTTCCCCTTCCCTTTATTCCCGGAGCTCCGCGCGTGGTTGGGAGGATCTTCGAAGCTCTTGGTTTTTGCGTTGTAAGCCTTGGGGTGGGGGAGAGAAGGAGTTGGGGAAGCTTGAACACAACGAGCTTTCCTCGCCAAGATGCGAGGCGCGGGCTGGCAGAGCTCAGCGCGTGTTTTCAGGTCCCCTTGGGGCCGTGCCCCTCACCTCTAAGAAGTAGAAGCGGTCGAGGCCGCCCGCGGAATAGTCCTGGATGCTCTCGGTCAGGTCCTCGCCGTACACCACCGTGCAGCGGCCCTGCACAGCACGGAAATCGACGGTCGTCTCCTCGTCGCTCCAGTACAGGAGGTTGATGTCTGCGTGGTAGCTGGCTTTCATGGACTTGTGCGTGTTCTCGGGTCTGCAGAAAGAGCTCCTGCTTAGGGGAAACGCTCGGGGGCAAACCCTAACCCCGGTCCGGCCCAGGTTGTGGTGCTCCTTCCCCCCCACTGCTGCACGGCTCCATCTCCGCGGAGAGAAGCGGGTTTATTTCCTCCTGCAGCACGTCTGCTAGCACGAGCTGGGCGCAGCACCGAAGGGCTGACTTGTTTTGTACCCAAAGGACCTTTTGGGGTTTGCTGGGGGGAAGGAGAGGAAGCCAGCGCCGCGCAGCGAAGCAAATTTAAAGACGGAGAGATCTGGAAGCGAGGCCTCGAACACGTGGCCTGAGCGTTAGCACGCTCCTCTCCGCTGCCAAGGCTCCTCGCACACATCTCCCCGCGGTGCACGGGGGATGACTAAGAGCCTGCAAATGTTTGGGTAAACACCCACACCCCGGGACGGCGCTGACAGCACGCTGCAGCAGAGGCTGCAGCGGCCCCAAACCCCTTCGGGCAGTGCCCACGCTGCTCCCCAAGGCCCTACAGAGGTGCCCGAAGTACCAGCGGGCTCCGCAGAGACCTTGTGCGATGCCACCGAGCTCTTCCCGGCACCGAAAACACCGGGCAGCCCCGGTGGGAACCTCCCGGCCCCGCTCACCTGTAAAACTTGAAGATGCGCAGCTTGATGTCAGCCTCGTTGGGCTTGCCGTTGCTGCGGATGTTGCAGAAGATCTCCTTGATGCGGCCCACGCGGTAAGGGTCGGGGGCATCCAGGTTGCTGCCCTTGATGTACTCCGAGTACTTGCGGTAGTGCTCCGGGTGCAGCTCCTCGTCCACCGCCTCCTTCTTGGGGCGCTTGGCCGGGCTGGCGGGTTTCATGCTGGGGAGCAGGGAGAGAAAACACGTTGGGGAGCCCCTTTCCAGCACCCCAAATAAAATAACGCAGCCCGGAGCATCCTCCTTCCACCTCCCTGCTTGCTTCCACCTCTTCTGCCCCCCTCGCTGCTGCACGGGCACCGAGCCACTCCGGAATAGGGCACGCACGAGGTGCCTGCACGCTGCAGCCCTCTTCCTAAAGGGCTTTGCTATTTCTCTTCCCCTAATTACAGGGCAGCAGGCAGGGTCTGGATCCCTCTTTCATCCACCCAAGCTCTTTCTTTTGAAGGGAAACGATCCGGCTCTCGGAGCGAAGTCGCTCCGTTCAATAACGGGAGGTGAAATCAGGGTTAAAGCTCTCGGAAATCAGGGCGCCGGGTGCTTATAGCTTGTGGGATCGCCAGGACGGCATCCCTAGAAGTGCTTCCAGCCCCCTGCAAGCACCAACCTGAAGGAAAAGGCATCGGGCAGCAGGTAGACGCCGTCTCCCACCCTGTACTGCACTCCGTTCTTGGTGGCCAGGGCGTAGAACATCTTCCCATCCCCTTCCTCCAGGGGCTCGGCCACTTTGGGTATCTCCTTGTGCCTCACCTCGTCCAGACGCGTGCAGCTCATGCAGAACCTGCGGGACAGGGACAGGAACGCGGTGACGGGGCCGTGGGGAGGCTCCAGCGGCTCTGGCGCGGAGCGGTTCCCCCGCGCCGCCCCGCTCGCGGCTCACTTGTACTTGTTGTCTTCCGTGGGCTCGGTCTTGGGCGGCGACTCGAAGCGGGCGTACTCCTGGTCGTACCACATCTGGTAGAAGTACGTCCTCCCGTCGTCCTCCACCATCTTGATCTCCATGTCCAGCCCGCCCTGCTGGGAGAGAGGTGTTGGCAGGGAGCGGCGCCGCCGCCTCTCCGCCGCCGCCGCCGCCGCGCGCCGAATCCAGCCGGAGTTCGCGGGGCTCTCCCCCACCTCCATGGACCAGTTCTCCGAGGGCGCCTTGTAGATGACGTTGACTTTGCCGTGGATGTAGGACAGCTGCATGTCCTCGCATTCGTCCACCAGGAAGAGCTCCAAGGGGTCGGAGGTGGCCCCCAGGACGGTGTCCGAGCCCGGGCAGAACCAGTGCGCGTGGAACATCTGCCCGCTGCTGTCCTCCCACATGGCCGTCACCCTGCGGGCGAGGAGCCAGGGTTATGCCCTTCCTGGGACACCAGGAAGGGGCTGCATTGCTCTGAGCCTCACCAGAGCAATTAGGAGAGCAATTAGGGCTCCCTAATTGGCAACAAGCACGTGCAGGGACCGACCTGGCGAGGTAGAGGGGCTTGGTGGGATCGTCGGGGCTGACGGAGACGCAGTCTCCCACCTCCAGGGTCTCCGAGTCGATGCACACCCTCTGGTAGTAGTCCTTCTTCCCATCGCTCTGAGGAGGCACGGGACGGTCGGGAAGAGCTTTAAATCCCCACAGGAGACACGGCCCCGCTGCGGCCCCGTGCGCCCAGCCTCACCTTGACCGGCTCGCCCACCCAGGAGATGCGGCTCTTGTTCTGCTTCTTCTTCCTGCCCTGCAGCATCTTTTTGGGCGACGGCATTTCGGGGATGTTATCGTCCACTTCTTCATCCTCGTCAGCTTCCCGGACAGCCAGGTTGGGGCACCTGGGGTCACAAAAGGACCGTGGCTGCAGCCCCGTTGTGCGGGGACCAGGACGGACCTGGCGCTTTGCAGACCCCGTCCCCTCTCTCCGGAGGGGGACAAATGGCACCAGGGTGGCTCGGTGGGGGCGCACCTCCTCTGCAAACAGGCCTGCTTGCTCCGTCCGCTGCCCCCAAACTTCACCATGTTCTGGCAAGCCTTGCATTTGCCACACTCGGGCTGTTGGCACACCTGCGGCGGGGAGAAATCAGCTTGAGCACGGGCAGGAGCAGCAGGGACCCCGCAGGCAGGAGGGGCAGGGGCTACGGGACGGCCTCAGGAATCGCTCCTCTTTGGATTTCAGGAAGAAATCCTTCACCATCAGGGTGCTGAGGCACTGGAACAGCTTTTGCCTGGAGAAGCTGCGGATGCCCCAGCGTTGGAAGCGTTCCGAATTGGGTTGGACGAGGCTTTGAGCAACCTGAGCTACTGGAAGCCGTCCCTGGCCAGAAGGGATCCTTCCAACCCAAACCCCTCCGCGCTTCTCCGTCCCGAGGGACCCAGCGAACTCGTGATGCGGGAACCCCAAATGGGGCTGGGGGGGCGTTCGGGGTGGGGATGGCACCGTTTCGCCTGGCCCCACGCGCCCGTTACCTCGCAGACGCCGCAGCGCCGGCGCTTCATGGCGTTCTCCTTGTCGTCCTCCTTCTCGTCCTTCTCGATCTGCTCCGAGAAGAAGGTGTCGAAGATGAGGTACACCAGCTTGGTGGTGGTGGCCTTGGTGGGGCCCTTGTCCTTGTCTATTTTGGTGGGGTGCCGGATGGCCTGCCGCCGGACGGCTCGCCTGCGGGCAAGGTGAGAGCCGTGAGCCCAACGCCTCGGACCCCCGCCACGCGCTCAGCACCCACGGAGCAAAGGGATTCCCTCTGGGCCAGTTTTGGGAAGATTTCTGCACCCATCTCCCGCTGCTATGAAAGCACCCGGGCTAAATCCCTCGAGTTCTCCCAGCTGGGAGCAAGCACCGGGCTTCATCCCGGGAGGATCCCATCCGCAAAGCCGACGGGGAGCAAACTTTCGGGTTTCCACGGCCGTGCGGGGAAGGATGGGGGCTCACCTCTTCCCCAGGGTGACCCCAGCCAGCTTGATCAGGTCTCTCATGCAGGGCGTGATGAGGACGGGGGGCTCGTCGCTGTCCCCGGCTTCGTCGTAGCTTTCCACCTGCTCCACCACGAACTGAGCGTGCCGCAGGAGCGAGTCCTCTGTGAAGCGGTTGAAGTTCAGCCCCGCGGGAGGCACGGTGGTCTGCGAGGACGGGCAGGTTAGGGGTGGGGAAGAGGACGGGCGGAGCAAAACCCCCTCCACCGTCCCCAAATCTCCCCGCGGCCCGGCGCAATCCTGGGGGTCGCTCCGCTCACCTCGATCTTGTTGAGCAGATCCTCGTAGCTGACGTCGCGGTTGTTCTGCAGGAACTCCACCACGATCTTGCTCATGTAGATCTTCTCCTGCATCAGGGCGAAGATGGGCGCGTACTCCTCGCTGGGCTCCATCAGGATGTAGTCGGCGAAGGCTGCGGCCGAGAGCGGGAGGTAAAGAACCAGGGAACCGGGCGGTCAGGACCGAGCTAGGACTGCAGGAGATGTTTTGTTTTGTTTTTGTTTTTTTTTTGGGGGGGGGGGAAGCCAGCCCGTCCACACGGCTACAAGGGACCTCAGCACACGTGGTAGTGGCACCCTGCCCGGGGACTTGTCTTTTATTCTTGGCGTGCTGCTACCTCAGGAGAAAGCCAAAACAACCCCAGGTTGGTTTGCCACCACAAACTCCGTTTGCTGCTGCCCAGGGGAGCTACGTCCTCCTCTGACACCACCTCTGTTTGGAACAGAACAGGTTCCTGGAAGGGTGCCGTTCCTGCTCCTTGCAGGAAACGGGAAGGGAAACGCTTTCAAACCCCAAAAACTCAGCTTCTTCCCCTAGTTAGGGCCAGGAACAAATGGAAAAGCCTCTCCGGGAGTGACCCTGATTGAAGCAAGGACTTTAAAACACCGACACAGGCGCCGAGCTCGCCGCCCTGGCTCGCCCACCTGTGGTGAAGCCGATCAGGGCTTTCTCCCCGCCGTCGAAGCCCGTGATCCACCAGGCATTTATGGGCCCCAGCTTCTTGGCTCTCACCCCTCCTGCAAGAGAGAAGCCGCAGACGTCAGCCCAAAACCCAAGGAGCTGAGTCCAAACGGGGGGGGGGGGGGTCGCCGGCCCCGCAGACCCCCCGGGCTCCTCCGCACCACGCTCACCGTCCAGGCAAGGGTTGTCGTCGTAAATGGGCTTCACAGCTCCGCTGAAATACAGCTCGATGTTCCTCTCGATCAGGCCGGTGTCAAAGGGGCACAGGTGACCTCGCTTGTCGTAGACGCTGGTGGGGACGGAGGCAGGTTGCGTTTCGTGTTGGTTTTGTTTTTTTTTTCCACCAGGTTTGCGAATCCGGAGGGGGGGTTTTCCTAGCCTGCTCCCCCCAGACCTCACCTAAAAGAGGTGACTTTGTGCTGCGGAAGGTCCTCGTAGCTTTCAAAGCCGTCTTCGTTCGCGTCGAAGAGGGACAAGCGCTCATCCGTCAGCATTTCGGGCTCCTCCAGCTGGGCGAGACACAGAGAGGAGGGCGTTGGAGGAGCGCTCCCCGCCCGGCAGCACCCCGTGCCCCAAAAAGGGCCGATTCCTTACGGCATCGTCGGGATCCCCTTGGAAGAATTTGAGGTCAGGGTCATCGAGGTACTGTCTGCAGTCGACACACTTGGGAGGGGTGGTCTGCAAGACACGGGGGGGGGCGGCGTGAGCTCTTCTCTCCCCGCTCCTCCACCAGCCTCGGGCTCCGAGCTCCTTTCCCCGAGCGGCCCCGTGCTCTCGTTCCCAAATCATCCAGGCTCTTTGAAAGCAGCCAAGGCAGCTCTCGCGGGCCGTGCTGCTCCCCAACTCGCTGGGGTTTTATTTTTGGGCAGCTGTGCGTGCTTGGAAAGGGCTTCCCCCTTCCCACCGAGAACCCCAGGCACCACGTGGAAGAGCCGCAGGAATAAAAAAGCCCCAAAAACGCCGGGGTGCGGGCTGGGAAAGCGACTTACTTTAGCAGGTGTTGTAGTTTTAACCTGAGTAATTTCATCTTTTATCTCAGACCTGGGAGTGAGAAAACACAAAGAGGGGGAGGGGGATGAAGGCACAGAGCAGAGAAACGTCCCCAGTGGCCCCTAAAGGTGGCGCGAGCGTGGTGCAGGCTGGATCCCCTGCTTCCCCCCGAAATCCCCTGCTTCCTCCCCAAAACCCCCTGCTTCCCCCTGCTCCTCCCCGTGCCGATGGGGCCGAACGGCCCCGACCCTGCAGCCCCAAGGGGGCCGGAACCGACGCTGCGGGGTCCCCAGGGTCCGCTCAGAAAACGCTCGAACGGCAGGCTCTGCTCCTCACCCTTCTTTGGTTTCGATTTTAATCCTCTTCTCGTCTTGTTCCTTGAGGGAGAAACGAAGGGGTGTACGAGGATGAGGACGGAGCGCCCGGCGGCCTCGGGAACAACGCGGACGCACGAGCAACCCCGGCCACGAGCTCACCCCCCGCCGGCACCGCCACGCACCTTCTCCTCCAGCTCCTCCTCATCCTCCTTCTCCGCGCTCACCTCCTGCTTCACCTCCCCGTTCACCTCCTCCGATTTCCGTTTGTTGGACCTGGTGGTTTCAAACGCCGGGGGGTCAGCCCCCGGGGGTTCCACGCCGGGCGTAACGAGCGCTTCGGGGGACGCCGAGGGGCTCCGGTTCCTCGCGGGAACCCGGCGGGTTTGGGGAGCGAGGGAGGAAGGTGAAGGCTCCCCGGGGACCCCCTGAAGGAGGCAGGGGTCCCACCCCGCGTACTGACCCTTTGGAAAACATGCTCAGGATGCTCGGCTGCCGGCCGGAGCTGCGGGTGACCCGGGAGCTGGCAGGAGACCCTGTTGGGACGACAGCCAGGGTCGGCGGCGTTAGCGGCGTGGGACGCACTGCCCTGCACCTTCCCCAGCCCCCAGGCAGCCAACAGCCCCCTCCCTGACCCCCCCCAGCCCCCAGCAAGGCAAAGAGACCCCAAAACCCCATCCGGAGGGGCTCCGATTTCCACCCCACGGGGAACCACCGCGCTCCCGCTCTGTGTTGAATGGCGGCGGGCGATTCCCTGCTGCTTTTTACGCGGCTGCGAGAGCGGAGCCGTTACTTTTGCTCTCCCCGTTGGATCTGCTCCTCCTGGCCTTGCGGGCCCGCGGCACGGGGGTTGAGGAAGAGGAAGAGGCGGCCGCTTCCTCCATCTCCATCGCACTGTCCTCTTCCCCGTCGGGCCCTGCCCGCTCCGAGTCCTCGTCGCTGCCGTAGGCGCCGTTCTTGGAGCACCCGTTGGACGCCCGCAGCAGCGGCGCCGCGTCCCCATTCTCCGCCGAGAGCTCTTGGTGGAGCAGGGCTTTCACCTTGGCCAGGTACCTCTCCTGCAGGGAAGGGGGAAGAGGATCAGCGTGGGTTTGAACGGGGCAGGAGCAAAATGCAGCTGAGCTCTCCCCCCCTGCCCAAGGAAACCGGGCACCGGGTCTCACCTCCGACAGCTCCTCGCAGCGCAGTTTGGCTTCGAGCTCGCTCAGCTGGTCCTGCACATCCGCCTGCAAGAAGCCCTGGATGAGGCTGAGCTTCTCCTGCACGCTCTCCTGCGGGGACGGAGGGGACAGCGTGGGCCGGGGGCGGACGCGGCTTCCTCCCCGCGGGGGCTCGGCTCCGAACCCGGGCGCCGCTCACCCAGCTGCCGGGGGACCTCCTGACATGACATGATGGCGAGCTCCGTGACAACGGGGACGCGGGGACATACGGACCGCAGCGGGACCGCGACCTCACCGCAGGGCACGTGTCCGGGGAAAAAGCTGGGCCAGCAAGGGGAGACGGGCTCTCACTTGGCCTGCCCGCCCTGCCCGTCCCCATCCCGCCCTGCCCGGGGTGAGCCCCGAACCGGAGCCTCGCGAGCGCTCCCTTCCCGTGCCACGCCGATGAATCACCGCGCGCCAAAGAGGCACCGAGAGCCCGACCGCGAGCTGAGCCGAGGGCGCGCGCTTTTTTTTTTTTGGGGGGGAGTGTGTGGGGGGGGGAGCCCCGGAAAGGCGTTTCCCGCCGGCGGCGGCAGCACCCGGCACCCACCTTCTCGCTCAGGCTCTCTTCATCCCGCTCCAAAGCTTGCAGCCTGCCAGAGGAGAGGGGCAGGGGGTCAAGGGGAATCCGCGGCGGGGAGGAACGCCGGGCGGCTGCGCCCCGAAATCACTCGCGTGTGTCCGTGAGCCTGGGTGTCCCCCCCCCCCCCCCAAAACGCACGCACCCCAGGGAAGGTCACCGCTGCGTGCACGAGCAGGAAACGGCGCCGTACCCCAAAATCTACACCCCGAAACGGCGCCGGGGATGGGGAATAAAGCGCAAGGATGGGCACGGGGCACGGCCGAAACGCCGGGGGAGCAGCCACGTGTCGCCGTCCCGCGGGCGCACAAAGCGGCGCCGGGACGCCCCCCGACCCCTTCTTTTGGGGATCCCCAAAAGCGTTCCCAGCCCCCCCAAGACCCTCTAACCCCGGGCAGGACGTGTCCCTCACCGGCAGCCGGGGCCGGCCATGCAGCCGGGACGCGGGGAGCCGGATGCGGCGTGCCCGGAAGAGCGGCGGCCGAACCGGAGAGCGAAGCGGCACTCGCGGGGCGGTTTGGGGTGGTGGTGGGGAAAAGGGGTGGGTTTTGGGGTGGGGGGGGGGGGGGACACGGGACACGGGGAGGGGCACGCACACACACACACACACACGGGGTGAACGCTGGGGGCCCCCCCCTCGCCGCCGGCCGGGGGGATGCCGGGAGGAGAGCGGAAGGGACAATAGCGGCCGGGGAGCGCGGCACAGGAAGCGCCAGCCCCTCCGGGCGCCCTCCCCGTGGACGGGGCGAGACGGTTGGCGGGGATTTTTTGGGGGTGTGGGGGGGGGCACGCGCATTACGAAGCCCCCCCCCGCCTCCCTCCCCAATATCCACGCGCACCCCGCAAGAGAGCGGGAGCGGGCGCCAAAGCCGTGGCACCCGGAGGAAGGCGGGCGTCCCGCTTCCGCAACCACCCCCTCCGGGGGGAATCGAGGCAGGAATTTCGGTGCCCCCCCCCTCCCCGCCACGCTGCCACCCCACGAGGGGATGGGGTTGAGCGTGGTGTGCGTGTTGTCCCCCCCCCAAAAAATAAAAAACAACAAAACTAACCCCAACAAACCTTTCTTCCTGCCCCGGGTGGCAGCGCGGGGACCAAGCCACGTGGGGGCACGGGCGGGCGCCCCCATCGCCACGTGGGGCCCGGCTGCGGGGCAGGCGTTGGGCCCCCCCAGTCCTCAGTGACCCCCCCAGATTCTGGGGGTCGGGGCTGCCCCATGCAGAGGAAGAGGGGGCGACGGGGGGAGTGGGCACAGCGTGGGGAACCATGCCCCGTGGCGGTGCTTGGGGCTGGGGGTGCGGAGCGGTGCTGGGGGGGTCAGGGCAAGAACTGGGGGGGTCAGAACAAGAATTGGGGGGGTTTACGGCAGTCCTGGGGGGTCAGGGCGAGAATTGGGAGGGTTATTGCAGTGCTGGGGGGTATTATTACAGCACCAGGGGGCATTGCACTGCACGGGGGACTTCAGGGCAGTGCAGGGGGGAAATGCAGTGCGGGGGGGGGCAAAGAGGGGGGCTGTGCAGTGCATCGGGATCCTTGCACTGCCTGGGGGTGATGCTCTGCATGGGGGGGGGTGGAGAAGCACAGTGCTGTGGGTCAGTGCCCGGCCTAGAGCTGTCGGATCCATGCAGCGAGATGCAGTGCAATGAGAGGGGTGGCAGTGCAGTGCAGTGCAACACGGAGGTGTCTTTGCAGTGCAATGCAACTCAGAGCTGTCAGTGCAGTGCAAGGCAATGCAAAGCATGGGGGCTGTCAGCACGGTGCAACGAGGGGGCTGTCAGTGCAGTGCGATGCAACACAGGGTGGCTGTCAGTGCAGAGCAAGGCAGGGTGTTGTCACCACACCACGCTGCTGGGCCCTATCAGTACCACACAGCAAGGTGCAGGGCGCTGCCAGGCATCAAGGCTGTGCCCAGGGTGGGCTGCAAAGCACAGTGCAGTGGAGCGGGTCACTCTGTTGCATTGCATTGCATTGCATTGCATTGCATTGCATTGCATTGCAGCATGTTGCATTGCATTGCAGTACATTGCCTTGTGGTGTGTTGCATTTTGTTGCATTACATTGCATGCAGCGCATACATGCTATCGCATCACATTGCATTATATCATATTGCATAGCAATAGGTTGCATTGCATTATGTTGCATTACATTGCATGGCCTTGCACTGCGTTGCATTGCATTCTGTTATGTCGTACCACATTGCATTAGGTTGCATTGCATGGTATGGCACTGCACGGAGTTGCATTGCATTGCATTGCATCACATTACATTGCAAGGCATTGCATTATGTTGCATTACATCACACTACGATGCATCACATCACACTGTAGACTGTTGCATTGCATTGCACTGCACAGCATTGTGTTACATTGCATGACATTGCATTGCATGTCATCAGAGTGCAGCGTGCTGCAGCACATTGCATTACATTCAATTGCATTGCACTGTGCCATATTGCATTGCATTACGTTGCAGCCTGCTGAATTGCATTACGTTACGCCACGTTGCATTGCAACGCAGCCTGTTACACCGCACTGCATTACGTAGTGCCATGTTGCATTGTGTTCCATTGCATATACTTCCATTGAATTGCATCCCATTCTGTTGCAGTGTTGCATCGTGTTGTGCTGTGCTGCATTGCATTGCATCCCATTGCATTACATCGCGTCGTGTTGCATTGCACTGCAGCCCAGTGCATTGCACACTGCACTGCGCTGCATTAGAGCCTGTTGCAGTGCATTACGTTGCACCACGTTGCATTGCATTGCACCGCAGCCCATCACATCCCACCACACTCTGCATTTCATTGCACCGTGTTGCATTGCAACCCGTTTCATCGCATTGCAACCCATCGTGTTGCATTGCAACCTGTCGTGTTGCATTGCAACCCGTCGTGTTGCACTGCACACTGCATTACACTGCGTTGCATTACAGCCTGTCGTGTCACATTGCATTGCATTACGCTGCACCGTGTTGCATTGCACTGCACCGCAACCCACCGCGTTGCATTGCACGCTGCATCACGCTGCATTGCATTACAGCCTGTCGCGCTACGTTGCATTGCATTACGCTGCACCGCGTTGCATTGCACTGCATTACGCTGCACCCTGTTGCATTGCATCGCACCGCAACCCACCGCGTTGCATTGCACACTGCATTACGCTGCACCCTGTTGCATCGCATCACGTTGCATCGCAATACGTTGCATCGCAATACGTTGCACTGCACCGCGTTGCGTTGCACTGCACCGCGTTGCATTGCATTGCACCGTGTTGCATTGCATCGCGCCGCCCCGCCGCAACCAGCCCTGCGCAGCGCCCCCGGGCCGTGCCCCGGCGGTGCCCCGGTGCTGCTCCCGGTGCTCCCGGTGCCGGTTCCCCCCCGGTGCCCCGGGGACTCACCGTCGGCGCAGCTCGGCGGGCAGCGGGGCCGGGGGCAGCGGCGCGGCCCGGGCCGGCATCGGGAGGGCGGCGGCGGGAGCGGGGCCGGGACGGGAGCGCGCGGAAAGCGGCGGGGGCGGGGCCGGGCGGGACCATTCCGGGGAGGGCGGGGGGGGGGAGGATTGGGGATGGGAGGGTCCATTCCCGGGGGGGGGGGGGGGGACTGAGTGAGGGTGGGAGGTACCATTGGAGGGATTGGGGGGGTATTTTGGGGGGAATGTACCATTGGGGGATTTGGGGGGATATTTGGGGGGGAATGTACCATTGGGGGGATTTGGGGGGGTATTTTGGGGGGGGAATGTACCATTGTAGGGATTGGGGGGGGAAATTTGGGGGGAATGTACCATTGTAGGGATTGGGGGGGGAAATTTGGGGGGAATGTACCATTGGGGGATTTGGGGGGGTATTTGGGGGGGGAATGTACCATTGGGGGATTTGGGGGGATATTTGGGGGGGGAATGTACCATTGGGGGATTTGGGGGGATATTTGGGGGGGGAATGTACCATCGGGAGGTATTTGGGGGGGGGGAATGTACCATTGTAGGGATTGGGGGGGAAATTTTGGGGGAATGTACCACTTGGGGGGCTTGGGGGGGTATTTGGGGGGAATGTACCATTGGGGGATTTGGGGGGGATATTTAGGGGGGGATATTTTGGGGGGAATGTACCACTGTAGGGATTGGGGGGGTATTTTGGGGGGAATGTACCATTGGGGGGGCCTGGGGGGACACGAGGGGGGCTGAACTATGGCGGGGGGGTGGGTGGGGGGAGTGGGGTGTACCACTGTGGGATTTGGGGGGGGATATTTGGGGTGGGACATACCATTGTGGGGATTTAGGGGGTGATCCAGGGATGGGATGTACCATTGTGGGAGTTGGGGGGGGATATTTCAGGAGGAATGTACCAATGGGGAGACTGGGGGGGGCACAGATGGGGCTGAACCACTGGATGGGGGGGATTGGGGTTGGGGTGGACCATTGGGGGGGGTATTGGGGGGGTGGAATGTACCAATGGGGGGATTTGGGAGGGGATTGTGGGGGTGGGAGTCGTACCATTGTGGGTATGGGGGGGTTGGGCCGTACCACTGTAGGGATGGGGGGGATATGGGCTGAAACCCTGTGGGGTTGGGGGGCTCTGGGTCGTACCATTGCTGGGACCGGGGGGGGATCGAGGTCCTACCATTGTGAGGTTGGGGGGGGTGAGGCCCAACCCCAGGACCCCCCCTTTAAGGGCCAGAGGCGGCCGCGGGGCAGCAGCGGCCTACAGGGCCTCGTCCGCCCTCGCACACGCGTGTGGACGGACGTAGATGTGAACACACACGCGTACACACGTGTGCACACTCACAGAGAACCAGACATGCTCGTGGACACGTGTGCACACGTAAACACACACGTGCACGCTCACAGACACGCGTAGACACGTGGGCACACACAGACACGCGTGCGCACACGCAGAGACACGTGTGTGCACACTCAGAGGCACACGTGTGCACGCTCATAGACACTCGTACACACTCGTACACCCACATACACACCCAAAAACACTCGTACACACCCGTACACACCCCTACACACGTGTGCACACTCACAGACAAGCACACACACGCACACAGCCCCGTCCACACCCCTACGCCCGCGCACGCACGTGCGCACAGGCCCGGCCGCCACCGGCCGCCTCCTTCCCCCCGGGGCCGTTCCCGTCTGGCCCCCGGGTCCCAGAGGAACAGAAAGCAGAAGGCGGCCGCCCCCGGCCCCCCCCCCCGGCACAGGAAAACCCCGGCTTCCC
The DNA here is from genome assembly GCF_965140915.1 of Aythya marila. NCBI lineage: Eukaryota > Metazoa > Chordata > Aves > Anseriformes > Anatidae > Aythya > Aythya marila. Next base: position 939,366 of record NC_139073.1, on the reverse strand, counting down.
GTTCCCGCCACCGCACCGAGCCCCGGGGCTGCTTTCGGCACCGGTGACGGCACGACGCGGCCGGGGGGCACCGGGGACGTGTCCCCAGTGCGACCCCACACCCCCCACACCTCAAAGTCCCCATCCAAGCTCTGAGTGTCGCCCCCCTCTCCCCCCCCCCAAAAAAAAAAAAACACCCATCCCCACCCACAAAGGAGACGGAGGCGGGTGGAAAAGCCACGTTTTAATACAAACATCGCCCGTGGGCGGGTGCCGGGGTCGGGGGTCCGCGGCGGGGCCCCATCCGCGCGCCAGCACGCGGTGGGAGGACGCTGGTGGCCCCCTCCCTCACCCTCCCCCCCCCAAAAAAAAAAAATAAAAAAAAAAAAATACCTCCCCTCCCTCACCTCCACCCCACGGCGTTTCCCACGGGGCTGGGTTTTTCCCGAGCTTGGGGAGCCCCACGGGGAAGGGAATTCGCCACCGGCGCCGGCGGTGCCGCGCCGACCCGTCCAACGGGTCCCGGCGGCGGCCCCGGGGCTCGGGCAGGGCGTGGGAAGGAGCACGCGTGGCCGTGCCCGCGCACACGCACGCGGCGCACGGGAGAGTGGGGAGACTGGGAGGGGGGTTGGGAGGGTGTTTGGGGGATCTGTCTGTCCGTCCGTACCTGGAAAGGGAAGCCCGGCCCCCGAAACGGCGCCCTTCGTACCGCTGTGCCCGCTGTGGGGTGTCTGTGGGGCCGTGGGGGGCCAGGGGTGGCCATGGGGTGGCCATGGGGTTTCCATGGGGGATCCTTGGGGTGGCCATGGGGTTTCCATGGGGTATCCATGGGGTTTCCATGGGTATCCATGGGGTTTCCATGGTGTTTCCACGGGGTATCCATTGCATTTCCATGGGGTATCCATGGGACATCCACAGGACACCCATGGGGTATCCATGAGGTTTCCATGGGATATCCACGGGGTATCCATAGGGTGTCCATGGGGGTATCCATGGGACATCCACAGGACACCCATGGGGTATCCATGAGGTTTCCATGGGGTGTCCTTGGGGCAACCCTGGGATATCCATGGAGCATCTCTGGGATATCCATGGGATATCCATGGGGCGTTCACGGGGCACCCACGGGGTGTCCCTGGGTGCCCACGGAGCATCCATGGGGTGTCCACGGGGGGTCCACGGAGCATCTACGGGGTGTCCGTGGAGTATCCATGGGATGTCCGTGGAGTATCCATGGGATGTCCATGGGATTTCCACGGAATATCCATGGGACATCTGTGACGTGTCCATGGGATGCCCAGGGGGTGTCTGTGGGGCGCCCGTGGGACCCCTCAGACGGAGGTGGTGCACTCGCGGGTGATGGGCGAGGTGGGCAGCTCGTGCTTCTGGGTGCAGCGCTCCAGCGAGCTGGAGCTGCGCAGCGGCAGCATGCAGCGCCCCGGGGGCTCGCTCCCCCGGCCGGCCCCGCAGCAGCACAGCACCCGCAGGAACTCCCGGCGCATGTCCTTGCTGCGCAGCGTGTAGATGATGGGGTTGGCGGCCGAGTTGAGGGTGGCGAAGGCGAAGAAATAGTTCGCCTTGTAGAGGATCCGGCACGCCCGGACGGGGCAGGAGGCGTCCATGAGGAGGATGATGAAGGCCGGCAGCCAGCAGACGATGAAGGCCCCCAGGACGATGGTGACCGTCTTGAGCAGGGCCAGGGTCTGGGCGCTGGCGATCTCGGCGTGGCTGGAGCGCACGATGCAGTAGATGCGGCTGTAGAGCCCCACGATGGTGAGGAGGATGAGGGTGAAGATGGTGATGACGAAGAGGATGTAGCGCTTGGAGTAGAGGGGCAGGACGGTGGAGCAGTCGTGCAGGTCGCTCATGCAGTTCCAGCCCATGATGGGCAAGCTGCCGATGGCGGCGGCGATCACCCAGCAGGCGCCGATGAGCAGCACCATGCGGCAGTTCTTGTCGCTGCTGTAGACCTTCACCTTGGTGATGGCCACGTGGCGCTCGATGGCGATGGCCAACAGGCTGAAGACGGAGGCGGCCAGCGTGGCGAAGGCCGTGCCCTCCCGCACGAACCACTGCACCGGCGTCAGGCGGAAAGTGGTGGCCCCGGAGAGCAGGATGTTGGCCATGAAGGCCAAGCCGGCCAGCAGGTCGGAGAAGGCCAGGTTGCCGATGAAGATGTACATGGCCGAGTGGAACTTCTTGTTGCGGCAGACGGAGATGAGCACCAGCAGGTTCTCCAGCACGATGAAGCAGCACAGCACGACGATGAGGATGGAGACCGCCCAGCGCGAGGCGCTGGGCGAGCCCTCCGAGTCCTCCTTGGTGAAGTTGTAGTGCTCCCGGATCTTCTCCGTGTTGAAGTACTCCTTGTAGATGCTCCCCATGGCTGCCCGCCCGGCCGCCGAGCCGGGACGCGGCGCCCGGCGGAGGAAGACCTGCGGGGAGGAAGGCACCGGGGGGGTTGGTGGCACCGGGGACGACGCGGCTGTGCGCGCCGAGCGTCACGGCGCGGGCACGCACACGGCGTCTCGCGCTCGGCACCGGGTGGCCGCAACGGAGCAGAAATGACTCAGAGAGGAAATCCGGATGGCAGCGATAAGAGATGAGCCTCCGAGCTGCCCGGGGTGCAGAGCGGGGCCACCGGATCCGTCCCCAACGCTGGGGACACGGTGGGTGGCCCCGTTGATGGAGGAGGTGACATTTTAGGGCCGGCACCAGGCACCGGCGCAGAGTGCCCAGAGGAACCAGAGCCCATGGGAGGGATGGGGACACCAGTAGGGACACTGGTGGGGACTGGGACACATGGGGATGAGGACAGGGGGCACCAATATTGGCCCCGAACCCCCCCACGCAGCACCCATCCCACAACAGGGACCCCGCGCTGGTCCCAGTTAGGGCGGGGGGACCCAGCACCACCCCCCAGTTCCCACCAGTTTGGGACGGGGGGACCAGCACTGCGCCCCCGCAGTTAGGATGGGGACCGCCACCTCCCCATGGGGACAGGGGGCACGGCGCTGCCCCCCCATCAGGATAAGGCCCACGCAGCCCCAAATGGCGACACCACACCCCCTTTTTTTCCCCTTTTTCTTTTTTTGGGGTGGGGCGGGGCTTTCTCAGCAACGTGGGGGGCTCCGGGGGCTGTGTCCCCGACCCCCCCCCCCCAAGGCTGGAACAACGCTGGGACCCCCAGACACGTTGCAAGACCCCCCCCCCCCTTCATGCAATCACTGCCGGGACCCCCCCAGCCGGTCCCGGGACCGCCCAACCTCTCCCGGGACCCCCCCTCGCAACCGCTCCCGGGACCCCCACGCCCCACATCGAAACCGATTCCGGGACCCCCCCCTCGCAACCACCCCCGGGACCCCCTCCCCATGCAACCGATGCCGGGATCCCCCCCCCCCGGACCCATCCCCGGGCCCCCACCCCGTATCCAATCCCGGGACCCCCACCCCGTAACCGGTCCCGGGACCCCAAAACCTCCGGTCCTGGGACCCCCCCCCCAAGGGGAAAAGGGTGAAGGGGAGGGGGTCGGGGGGGGGGAAAAAAGGGACGGGTGCCCCCCACCTCCGGTCCCGGTGCCGGTGCCGGCCCCGCCGAGCGCTGCCTCCCGCCGCCGCCCGGGCTCTGCGCAGCCGCGCCCGGTGCCCGGGCACCGCCCCTCGGTCGTCGGGACCCCCGGGGACCCCCCCCCGGTGGTTGGGGTCGGTGAAACGGAGCCGTGCGGCCACCGCTTCCCCTTCCCCTTCCCTTCGTCCCCGTTCCCCGGTGGCTCCCCGGCCCCGTTACCGGCGGCTGCGAACGCGGCGCCGGGCGGAGCGAGGGGAACGGGCGGCCCCGGAGAGCGCAGCGGGACCCCAAAACGGGACCCCAAAACGGGACCCCAAAAAGGGACCCCAAAAAGGGACTCCAAAGGGGGATGGATTTTCGACCGGGATCCCAAAGAGGGGTCCTCACGCCGGGATTCGCTCCCGGAATCCCAAAGTGTGACCCCAAAGTGGGATCCCCACCGGGATTCTCCCCCCGGGATCTGGCACCGGGACCCAAATCCAGGACCCCCAGCAGGATCCCAAACTGGGATCCCCACCGGGATCCTTCCCCCGGGACCCAAAATCCCGGGAGGACCGGGATGCTGCACTGGGATCCTGCACCAGCACCCCAAACTGGGAGCCCCACTGGGATCTGCTCCTGGGACCAACACCGGGACCCCACAACGGGATCCTGCACCAGTGCCCCAAACCAGGACCCCAAACTGGGACTCCCTCCTGGGACCCCAGACTGGGATTCTCTCCCAGAACCCCAAACCGGGACCCCAAAGCAGAAACCCCAAACTGGGATTCTCTCCTGAAACCCCAAAACGGAACCCTAAACTGGGATTCTCTCCTGAAACCCCAAACCAGGATCCCAAACTGGGATTTTATCCTGAAACTCCGAACTGGGATCCCAAACCGGGACCCCAAACTGGGCTCTGAGAGGGGGCCTGGGAGCAAGGGGTGGGGCAGAGCGGGATGGGGCTGGGAGGGGCCTGGGACATTTTGGGGGATCCTGGGACGCTTTGGGGTGTCCTCAGACATCTTGGGGGGGTCCTGGGACATTTTGAGGGATCTAGGGACATTTTGGGGGATCCTGGGACGCTTTGGAGGGTCTTGAGATGTTTTGAGGGATCCTGGGGCATTTTGGGGGGTCCTGGGACATTTTTGGGGGTCCTGGGACATTTTTGGGAGTCCTGGGAGATTTTGGGGTATCCTGGGGCAATTTGGGGTATCCTGAGACATTTTGGGGTATCCTGGGACATTTTGGGGGGATCCCGGGCAGGATTTAGGGCACCTTATACACAGAAGGCCCAGACAAAAAGGATCGGAGGTGGCCCAGACAAGGCCTCAACCCCCGAGGCACCTCATGGGGGGGGGGGGGGGGGGGGGCACAGGGGTCAGGGCCCCCCCCTAGGTTACGAGGGCACGGAGCGGGGTCAGCGGGGCCGGGCAACACAGGGGCCGCTTGTTCCCAAAATACCCGCCCGGCAAATGGGATCAGCCCCCGGGCGGCCTGGGTTTAAGCGGCCGGCGGAGGCGGGGGCCAGATGGCAGGATCCGGCCCCGGGGGGGGGGACCGGGCGGCCACCGAATCCCCCCCCCCTCACCACGTGTCCCCAAAATGTCCCCAAAACGTCCCCAAAACCCCCTTGGGGCTGTGGAGTGTTTGTGGAGTGGGGCTGCGGGGTGGGCACGCGAGTGTGCAAGGGGGTGGGGGGTGTCGGCACCCATGGGGGCACGCGAGGGTGTGGGAGGGTGATGGGACGTGGGTGCTGGCACCACGGTGCACACCCGTGTGTTGGTGTCCCATGGGTGCTGGCACCCTGTGCACACTCGTGTTGGTGTAAGCGATGGCACATGGGTGGCAGCACCCTGTGCACACCCATATATTTGTGCCATGTGGGTGCCAGCACCCTGTGCACACTCATGTTGGTGTAAGAGATGGCACGTGGGTGCTGGCACTCTGTGCACACCCATATAGCGATGGCCCATGGGTGCCAGCACCCTGTGCACACTCATGTTGGTGTAAGCGATGGCACGTGGGTGCTGGCACCCTGTGCACACCCGTGTGTTGGTGCCCCATGGGTGCTGGCACCCTGTGCACACTCATGTTGGTGTAAGCAATGGCATGTGGGTGCTGGCACCCTGTGCACACCCATATAATGGTGCCCCACAGGTGCTGGCGCCCTGTGCACACTCGTGTGTTGGTGTCCCATGGGTGCTGGCACCCTGTGCACACCCGTGTTGGTGTAAGCGATGGCACGTGGGTGCTGGCACCCTGTGCACACTCATGTTGGTGCAAGCGATGGCACGTGGGTGCTGGCACCCTGTGCACACCCATATAGCGGTGCCCCATGGGTGCTGGCACCCTGTGCACACTCATGTTGGTGTAAGCGATGGCACACGGGTGGCAGCACCCTGACACACACCCATATAGTGGTGCCACATGGGTGCCAGCACCCTGTGCACACCCATATAGCGGTGCCCCATGGGTGCCGGCACTCTGTGCACACCCGTGTTGGTGTAAGCGATGGCACAGGGGTGCCAGCACCCCGTGCACACCCATATTGGTGCCAGCACCACCACATGGGTGCCAGCACCCTGTGCACACCCACACACACGGGTGCCCCCACCCCTTGCACACTCATACCAGTGCCAGGGATGCCACACGGGTGCCCCCACCCCTTGCACACCCATATCGGTGCCAGCACCCCGTGCACACCCGTATACATGGGTGCCCCCCACCCCGTGCACACCTGCACCCACGGGTGTCCCCCCCCGTGCACACTCGTACACACGGGTGCCCCCACCCTTTGCACACCCACTGGTGCCCCCACCCCTTGCACACCCATACTGGTGCCCCCCCCCTTGCACACCCATACCAGTGCCCCCCCCCCCTTGCACACCCATATACACGGGTGCCCCCACCCTGTGCACACTCACACACACGGGTGCCCCCCCCTTGCACACCCATACCGGCGCCCCCCCTTGCACACCCATACCAGTGCCCCCCCCCTTGCACACCCATACCAGTGCCCCCCCCCCCAGCTCCTTGCACCACCACCCAGCAGCGCAGCCGTTACCCCTTGCACAACCGGCCAACGGCCCCCCCCCCCGGGGACACCGAGCTTGGAGGGGGGGGGCCACACACACACACAAACACACACACACATGGAGGGGGGGGGGGGGCGTGCAAGGGTCCCGCTCCCACGGCCGAGGCTCCGGGGGGGGCCACGCAGCTGCGGGGCAGATGTCGGCGGGGGCCGCGGCAGCTGGTCCGGATTAGGGCCCCCCCCCCCCTCCCCGCCCCATCCCAAAGGGGCCGGGGGCGAACAATGGGGGCTGGCGGCAGCCCCAGCACCACGGTGGGGGGGGGGCGCACAGGGGCCAGGACCCCCCCCCCCTAAAGATAATGAGTGGGGGTGTTAAGACCCCCCCCACACCAAGGATCGGTCCCTGTGGGCCCCCCCCCTCCCCGTGATGGGGTGGATGTGGTGTCCCCCCCCCCCCAATGATTTTTGGGGTCTGGGGGTAAATTGGGGGGGGTACCCAAGGGGGGACACCGGGGGGGCACAATTTGGGGGGGGCACTCGTGGAAGGGGGGGGTCCCGCTCCATCGCGGTGGGGTGGGGGCTGGATAGGGCCACCCATAATTTATTTTTTTGGGGGGGGGGAAATTGGGGAGCCAGGAGGGGGTCGGATCCTTTACTTGGGGGGGGGGCGCACGCCAAATTTGGGCACCCCCCCTTAATAGAGGGGCCGGGGGCAGCCGCAATCTGCACGGATTTATTTATTTTTTTGGGGAGGGGGGGCACCGAAATGGGGGGGGGCAGGGCCGCCTCCTCTCCCCGCCAACCCCCCCCCCAAAAAAAATAAATAAAAAAAAAAAAAAATCCCCACCCACGTCGCCACCCGTGAACCGGATTTTGGGGAGGGGGGGGGGGGGCGAATTTGGCGCCTCGTTTTTAGGAAACCCGGGGGGGGGGGAGGACCCTAATTTTTTTTTTTTTTTTTTTTTTTTTTTTGGGTGGGGGGGTCGGGGGGTAAAGGGGCCCGATGGGGGGGGGGGGGGGGGCACGGGGCACGGCCACGGGGGGGGGCTCGCGGCGCCTCTTACCGGCTGCGCTCCGCTCCCAGCATGTGCGCGGGGGCGGCTCCGGGTGGGGCGGCCCCGGGGCCCTC